>NW_024726992.1:115000-192500 GCF_018991925.1 Homarus americanus
TTTTACCCTTCGTGTTCCTATGTCCTGGATTTATTGTTTCATGTTTGTGGGGAAAAATTTCTTGAAAATCGTGTTATTAATTGAAGATAATCCGGTTAAAAGACACATTTTTTTTCTTTTTAAAATCCGGATAAGGGAACGTGCTTGAGTAACCGAAAATCTCTTATAACCGGATTGAGCCGCTCATCCATTAATCCGTTTAGGTTTATTTGTTCATACTTGGTGCGTCGTCTGGCTGGCGTAAGTCGAGGGAAAGGGAGAGAGAGGGAGAGGGAGAGAAGGAGGAGGAGGAGGAGGAGGAGGAGGATGTTTTTTGTTGATTTCCTCACTATAATATACTATAACTGACCTCCTCCAGGACACGACGTGGAAGAGGAAATTTTAGCTCAACTCGTCTGGGAACTGCAACCGGGGTACATACGTGGACTGCGCTCCTGCAAGACACAAACTGCAGTATTAAATATCATCCACTGGTCTCCTGAAACGTGGAAGGACAAGGAGCATGAAGTCTGATCCTCCTAAGAGACCAAGAGGCTGAGCTACCACTATTAGTCGAGTGAAACCTGAAGCCGCGACGCATGAACCCTGATCCTCCGAGGAGACGAGAAGGATGAGCTCTGGTGGTGTGGGACATGAAGCTGAGGTGCCGTAAAGCGTCATCCCCTCCAGCACTCATTAATTTATAATGGGCGTCAGCAAGAGGGAGTCACACGTCGAGTTGGGCTTTGATCTTTTTTTTTTTTTTACCAACGAACCTCCTTCCCTCCTCCTTCCCTCCTTCACACTCTCGTCTCTTATCCTCCTCCCTCTCCTCCCTCCTTCCTTATCTTCCACCCACCTACTCGTCCTCCCTAGCGCGTCTCCTCTAAATATTTTTAAATTTTTTCATTCTCTTTTTATTTTTTTTATTTTTATTTGTGTTATTCGTCAATTTCTGTATTCATTCTTTTGTTACTTGTTTTGACCTTTTATCGCTATTTTTATCATCATCATCATCAGTCCCATTATTGTTCTTCTTTCATTTACTTTTAAATCTTACCATTGCTTATGTTTTTTTCATAATAATATAATTTTCACGTCTCCAATCGTTAAACTTTGTCACTTTTACTTAATTCTTCGTTTTGTCTCGTATTTCTACGTTATCACTCTCCTTCCTCCTGCGAAACAGATTTTTTTTTTTAATGCTAGTGTAGGATGAGTTAACTGTGGAAAGATATCCTACCCTAGCTATCCTACACCGGGCATACCCTTTCCTTTAAGAATAACAGGGGCCTAGCCTTCGCCACGTGGACACCCGCTTGCCTAGCGTTCCCCTTCACTCAACAATAACAGGCACCTATTCTACGCCAGACGGACACTTCGCCTGCCTTGCCGCAGTGGAGTTATTTTCTGACAGGGGGGGGCGGGGAGGGTTCTCAGCTCGTGCCAATAAATCCTCTCAGTCAGACGGTGCGACATCTTCAATTTACTGGGGGTGGTCCTCTGTCAGGCCTCACGCACACACCTGCTTCACCGCTGACACTCAATGTCTCGGGGATATGAGCTGCTCTTGCTGAGGACGGCACTGCCTCTTGATGGATTCCATGCGTCTTCTTCCTCGTCCTTCCTTCTTCCTTCTTCCTCCTCCTCCTCCTTCTCCGCCCTGTCCTCCCTCTCCTTCTACAATACTTGTTCTTCCTTCTCCGTCTTCTCTTTCTCTTTTTCGTCTTCTGTATTTCTTTTATTGATTTTCTTGTCTACTTTTATTATTATTATTATTATTTATCATCACTTTTAACAGTATCATCATAATTAAAATTATTCTCATTATCATCATCATTAGAAGCTTCTTCCTCCTCCCCTCTTCCTCCTCCCTTTCCGTCATCATCATCATCATCATCATCATCATCATCATCATCATTCATCAATCATCAGTAATTATCATCAGTCATCATCAATACGATTGACAAAGACCTCCTCCTCCTTCCTCCTTCCTCCTCCTCCTTCCCTCCTTTCCCCTCCCTCTCTCTTCCCCCCCTCCTTCCCCTCCTCTCTTCTCCCCCTCCCTCCTCTCCCCCCTCACCTTCTGCCTTAAACCTTTCCTTGCTCATTAAGCGACCCAAACTTCATAATTTCATATCTGCATTTGGCAAAAAAAAAAAAAAATCCCTTGGTCTTAGTTATTGGTTATATTGATATATTAGTTTGATATATTAGTTTGTTCTTGTTAATATTCTGTATATTTTGGGGTTATTTTCACACCTTGGTGTGTAAGTTAGCAGTGAAACTTAACAGTTGTTGTTGGGGGACGATGTTAAACCCTTTGAGGACGATAGCTTAAACCCTTTAAGGACAATGGCTTTAACCCTTTGAGGACGATGGTTTAAATCCTTTGAGGACGATGGTTTAAACCCTTTTGAGAACGATGGTTTAACTCATTAGGAACGATGGTTTAACTCTTTCGGGTCGAGGGTTTAACTCCTCCGTTCATAAAAAAAAATTAATGACAGACTTCACCATTATTTATTTTCTACTTCGAGAATAACACAGTAAAATTCTCCCTAAAAATAGATAAAGAAGAGAGAGAGAGAGAGAGAGAGAGTTAAAAAAAGATATATTATAACTTTTGTTGTGTTAAAAAGTAAATAAAAGATAAATAAAATTACGTAATATATAAAAGCCTTCCATGTAAAGCATATACAGTATTTCGAACCAACCAAATTATGGTAAAAATATTATAGTAAGAGACTTTAATTACACATTCTATAACAACATTTTAAGCTGGATAAAAAATGAGGAAGAGGAGGAGGAGGAGGAGGAGGAATAGGAGGAGATAGAGGAGGAAGAGGAGGAAGGAATAGGAGATAGAGGAGGGAAGAAGAGGAGGAATAGGAGTAAAGGAGGAAGAGGAGGAGAATGGAGATGAGGATGAGGAGGAGGAGGAGGAATAGAGATAAGGAGGAGGAAGAGGAGGAGGAATAGAGAGATAGAGGAGGAAGAGGAGGAAGAATGGGAGATAGAGGAGGAAGAAGGAGGAGGAATAGGAGATAGAGGGAGGAAGAGGAGGAGGAATAGGAGATGGGGAGGAGGAAGAGGGAGGAAGAGGGTAGGAATAGAAGATAGGGGAGGAAGAGGAGGGAGAATAGGAGATGAGGGAGGAAGAGGAGGAGGAGGAATAGGAGAAGATGGGGAGGAGGAGGAGGAGGAATAGGAGATAGAGGAGGAAGAGGGAGGAGGAATAGGAGGGGGGAGGAAGAGGAGGAGGAATAGGAGATAGGGAGGAAGAGGGAGGAGGAATAGGAGATAGAGGAGGAAGAGAGAGGAGGAGAATAGGGAGTAGGAAGGAGGATAGAGGGAGGAGGGGGAGGAGGAATAGGAGATAGGGAGGAGGAAGAAGAGGAGGAGGAATAGGAGGTAAAGGGAGAAGACGAGGAGGGGGAGGAATAGGAGTAGAGGAGGAAGAAGAGGAGGAGGAATAGGAGATAGGGAGGGAAGAAGAGGGAGGAGGAATGGGAGGTAAAGGAGGAGAAGACGAGGGAGGAATAGGAGGTAGAGGAGGAAGAAGAGGAGGGAGGGAGATAGGGGTAAGAGGAAGAAGAGGAAGAGGAGGTGAGAGGGGAGGGAAGAGGAGGTGGGGGGAGGAGAATAGGAAGTAGAGGAGGAAGAAGAGGAAAGGAATAGGAGTAAGGAGGAGGGAGGAGGAGAATAGGAGGTAGAGGAGGAGGAGGAGGAGGAGAGGTAGTTGCAACGTTACAATCCATTTCAACGTTGACTCTGAAATTAACATGCAACAGTCCACCAAGTTGCAACGTAAAGAGACGCCCATGAATGAATCCAGCTAGAAATGACACAACCTTTGACTTCTTTCTTTTTCCATAAGATTACTATTATTACAACAATAACAACAACAACAACAACACCAGAAAACACAACACACCACCACCACCAACACCAACAACAACAACAACAACAACAACAATACAACAACAACAACAACACCAAGAAAAACACAAAGCAACAACACCACCACCAACAACAACAACAACACCAAGAAACACAACAGCAACACCACCACCACCAACAACAACAACAACAACAACAACAACAACAACAACAACAACAAACACAACAGCAACACCACCACCACCACCACCAACAACAACAACAACAACAACAACAACAACAACAACAACAACAACAAACACCAGCAACAACACTACCACCACCAACAACCACTAGCAACAACAACAACAACAACAACAACAACACAAGAAACACCAACAGCACCACCAACTCCAACAACAACAACAACAACAACAACAACAACAACAACAACAACAACTATTACCTGGGTTTACTCTCCTTGTTCTTGTTGTTATACTGTGGTTGTTTACATGTCAGTGATGTCTTTGTTCTTAAGTTAGTATGTGTGTTTGTTTTCATTCACTGTGTTTGTTTTCATTCACTGTGTTTGTTTTCATTCACTGTGTTTGTTTTCATTCACTGTGTTTGTTTTCATTCACTGTGTTTGTTTAGGTCGTCTTTTAAAACTACTCCACTTGTTTGTTCTTTGTTGCTGTAGTTATCAATTGTTGTTTGCGTCACTGCCGGTAAGTTACAGTGTGTCAGTGTTTCTTTATCACCCATGTGTTATTTCAGTCACTCATGTGTTACTTAAGTCACTCATGTGTTACTTAAGTCATTCATGTGTTGCATAAGTCGTTCATATTGCGTCAGTCACTCATGTGTTACTTAAGTCACTCATGTGTTATTTAAGTCACTCATGTGTAAAATAAGTCACTCATGTGTTACTTATGTCACTCATGTGTTAATTAGTCACTCGTGTAGTGTAAGTCGCTCATGTGTTGCGTGTCACTCATGTGTTGCGTAAATCACTCATGTGTTAATTAAGTCACTCATGTGTTAATTAAGTCACTCATGTGTTAATTAAGTCACTCATGTGTTAATTAAGTCACTTATGTGTTAATTAAGTCGCTCATGTGTTGCGTAAGTCACTCATGTGTTTGCGTAAGTCACTCATGTGTTAATTAAGTCACTCAGGTACCGGGGCTGAGTGACGTCATCAAAGGTACTGTACGCGGGCTCAGTGACGTCATCAGAGGTACTGTACTGGGGCTCAGTGACGTCATCAGAGGTATTCATGTACAACGAGGTGTGTACTGTAGTTCTTGATACATGATGTACATTTACTACAGGTGAGGCTCAGGTAAAATATATTATTACAGTAATTTTTAAAGGTTATTGTGTGAAAATAGCCGGGCACTGTACTCGACCGCCTTCACTTCCCAAACTGTTAAGTAAATATTGTAAATTTCGTGTAATAAACAAAAAATAATATTGTTGTAAATAATATTATATATTAGCACTACGACAGACGGTGCAGACTCCTCTCACAAACACTACATAACTTTGTCTTATGGTAAACAGTGAATTAGTGAGTTGATGTATTAATATTATGTAAATGGCTGCTTTTAAATTCGGTAAATTCATCAAGATTAACAATAATGGCGGGAGATTGAAATTATAAAGTATGATTTATTTAAGAAAATATATTAGGACTATGAGGCTCTCTCTCTCTCTCTCTCTCTCTCTCTCTCTCTCTCTCTCTCTCTCTCTCTCTCTCTCTCTTCTCTCTCTTCTTCTTCTCTCCACTTTTGTCTCGTAAATTTCCAAAACATTGTTACACATTTCATTATTTATACCGAACATTACGTCATTAATATCGGACTTCCAAGCCTTTAGGTGTCACTTAGAAGAATAAATTATAATATTAATTGATAAAAGATGAAAAATATGAAGACCTTTACCTTGCCCGCCTCTACCTGAGTGTATTTACCTGGTGTGACGTCATCAGCTACCCAGGTGTGACAGAGACTTCGCACACAAACTTCCTTCTTTTCTTCTCCTTTTTCTTCTCTTTCCTTCTCACTTCGTTTTCCTCCTCCTTCCCTCCTTTTCCTTTTTATCCCTACCTTTGTCTCTACCGCCCACTCTACTTCCCTCCCTTTGTCCCTCCACCACCCCTACCTCCTCCCTCCCGTCCCTCCACTCATCTACCTCCCTCCCTTTGTCCCTCCACTCACCCTCCCTCCCTCCCTTTGTCCCTCACTCACCCCTACCTCCCTCCCTCCCTTTGTCCCTCCTCACCCCTACCTCCCTTCCTCCCTCCCTTTGTCCTTCACTCACACCTACCTCCCTCCTTTGTCCCTTCCTCACACCACCTCCTCCCTTTGTTCCTCCACTCTCTCCCTCCTTCCCTTGTCCCTCCACTCTCCCCTTTCCCCCATTTTCCCCTTCACATCTGGAGAGAGTGGAGTGAGTGGAGTAGGGGAGGGGAGTGAGAGCTTAAGCTGGATGCCGGAGGCTTAGACTTGAGCCTAGCAGATTCTCTTGCCAAAGCCTCACTCCAGACTTTCTGTGGCCAGGGGGAGATAGGAGGGGGTGGAGGTAGGGCAGGTGGGTGGAGGAAGGGGAGAAGGGTGGAGGGAGGTAGGGGAAGAGGAAGAGGGGGGTGAAGAGGTGTGAAATAGGGAGATGAGAGGTGGGAGGAAGGTAGGGGTGAGGTAAAGGAGGGAAGAGATGGAAGGAAGGGTGAGATGTGGGGAGAGGAAAAAGAGAGGAGAGAGAGGAAAAGAGGGAGTCGGGGTGTAGGAAAAAGAGTAGAGAGGAGTGTGGGAGAAGGGAAGGGAACGAAGAGAGGGAGAAAGGGGTTAGGTAAAGAGAGAATAGGGGAGGGGAGCGTGGGGATGAAGAGAGAGGGAAAGGAAGGAAAAAAAGAGAGTTTGGGGGGGAAGGGAGAAAGAGAAAGAGAAAGGGAGGGAGTGAGGAGGAAGAATGAGAGATAGGGAAATGTAGAAGGGAGAGAAAGAGAGAGGGAAAGAGAGAGGGATAGGATATGGAGAAGGAGATAGAATGGAAAGGGAGAAAGAAGAGAGAAGGGAGGTAGAGGGATAGACAGGGACAGAGGGGATCGAGAAGAAGAGAGAGAGAGAGAGAAGAGGAGAAGAGAGAAGGGGGAGAGTGGGAAGAGATATGGAGAAGAAAGAAAAGTGGAGAGAAGAGGGAGAAAAAAGAAAGGGGAGAAAGGGGAGACACCATCTCACCCAGGCTGTGACGTTATGATGGTCGTCATCTTGTGTATCGTGACGGTGTCTCTCTCCCGCGTCTCAAACTCAGGACCTGTTTTCATCTTTTCCTCGGGTAGGCCAGAGAGTGACGTCTGTCTGTTTCTCTGTCTGTTTGTCTGTTCATTATCTCTTGCTACGTAAGTCAGAGAACGACGTGTGCCTGTCTGTCTAGTCTTGTCTGTCTGTTAGTATGTGGTTTTGTTTATTGGATAATGTGAACACCTCCTGTGTTAATATAATAATTTGATTGTTTGAATGAGGATAACCAGATACGTCTTTTATCACACAAGGTCAAACGTTCACACTCTGACCTTGATCTATCTCATCCAGAGGGACATTATCCATCTCATAATGAGTCTGTGTTTACCAATATGCTTTTTTTGATATATCCTAACCGGGCAACGATTTTCATCAGGTAAGGTCAAAGGTCACAGGTTAATTATGTTAATTACTGCTCAGGCGTTAGACAGCGGCAGCAACACCAAGTCATAACCTCAGGGGCGACCAGGAGGTGAAAATTAAAGTGATAATGCCTGGTAGGTTGAGCTGGGGAGAGGAGTGGCCGGAGGAGGGAGGAGGAGGGGGGGCGGAGGGGGAGGAGGAGGGGGGGAGGAGGAGGGAGGAGGAGGGGTCGGAGAGAGGAGTGCGGGGAGGAGGAGGTGGTGGTGGTGGAGATGAAGGAGGAGGGGACGGAGGGGAGGAGGAGGTGTTGGAAGGAGAAGGAGGAGGGACTGGAGGGAGGATGAAGGTGGGGGGCTGAGGGAGGAGGAGGGGCCGGATGGAAGGAGGAGAGGGACCGAAGGGAGAAGGAGGAGCCAAGGGGAAGGGGGAGGGGCTGGGTAGTGGCGGAGAAGGAGGAGGGGCGGAAGGGGGAGAAAAGGAGGGGCCGGGTGAAGATAAGCAAGCAAGGGCCATAGGAAGGAATAGGAAGGGAGGAGGGGGGAGGGAGGAGGGAGGAGGAGGTTGGAGGAGGTTGGAGGATGAAAGACCGAGGAAAATATTAGGAAAAGTAGGAGTGGCCAACGGGAGGAGTAGAAGGAGGAGGAACAAGGGCCAGGGAGATGAGTAAAAAAGAGGTCGGATGAAGGAGGAGTAAGGAGGGTGTGATTTTAAGTTAATATTTATTTCACTAGTTAATTTATTTGTTTACAGCGAAATTTATTCTCTATTATAATTTAACTAGTGTATGGTGTCTCATACAGTATATTTATTGAAAGGTACAGTAATTATGTATTTTTCTTCAACATCTCATAAATAGTTTTGTATCTAAAGTTTATCAATTTAGTGGAAAATATTCTTAAAATTTTCTTGTATTTTTTTCTCCTCTTCACCAATTTGACTGTTTCCTTGTTGATGTTTTCTTTAGTATCTTTTAGTCACTGTATAAGGGGTTTCTAGTATCTTTTATCACTGTATAATGGGTTTCTAGTATCTTTTAGTCACTGTAGTGGGTTTCTAGTATCTTTTAGTCACTGTATAATGGGTTTCTAGTATCTTTTAGTCACTGTAATGGTTTCTAGTATATTTTAGTCACTGTATAATGGGTTTCTAGTATCTTTTAGTCACTGTATAATGGGTTTCTAGTATCTTTTAGTCACTGTAATGGTTTTCTAGTATATTTTAGTCACTGTAATGGTTCTCTGGTTTCTAGTAATATAATATACCTTTAACAATACTTTGAAATTCGTACAAAAAATAATGTGAAAGTTGTCATGTTAGTCCATATTGCTGCATCACGGGTATTAACATAATTGCATGGTCTCATTTCATCAAGTGATTCAAACACAAGGGCCCGGCCACAAGTACAGACACAAGTACAGACACAAGTACTGGTGGTTTTTAAAGTAATGTCCGTACGCAATTTTCGGGTTTAATGTTAGGTTTATATATTGTATAAACAGTTAATGAAGGTATGTGTTTATTTGTATATTTATTTATTTGGACCAGTTGAATATTAGCCACCCTGCCAAGGTTATTTTTAATCTTTGGTTTAAATAGCATTAATGTTACTTAGGGAGGTTGTTAGAGTAGGTTTGAGTAGGTTAGGTTAGATTGGCCTTAGTGTAGTTCATCTTAAGGGGAAATAAGTTGGAGGGATAACTTCAGGTGATCCATTCAATCTCTTCTTATTTAATAGTGTGAGTGAAATGTTAAACTGTTATGCCAGTATGAGACTGTAGAGGCGTCGGTAGTCTAGTGAAGGTTTGTTTGTCATATGTGTAAGGTCTGCTGGGAGGCGAAATTTGTCCTTGATTATGTGGCGACGAATGGACACAACGCTCGCCTTTTCTCTCCATGGTCTCTCATTTGATCACCGGGCACTCCTAGTCCACCCAGCTGTGAATGGGTACCTAAATTTACAAGTTGGGGAAGTGAAGGCGGTCGAGTGCAGTACCAGCCATGCTATAGGTCCTTGTTTAGTTCAATGTGTGTGTTGTATACAGTGTGTGTTGTATACAGTGTGTGTTGTATAATGTATGTTGTATACAGTGTGTGTTGTATACAGTGTGTGTTGTATACAGTGTGTGTTGTATACAGCGTGTGCTGTAGACAGTGTGTGTTGTATACAGTGTGTGTTGTAGATAGTGTGTGTTGTATACATGTGTGCTGTAGACAGTGTGTGTGTTTGTATACAGTGTGTGTTGTAGATAGTGTGTGTTGTATACAGTGTGTGTTGTATACAGTGTGTGTGTTGTATACAGGGGTGTTGTATACAGCGTGTGCTGTAGACAGCGTGTGTTGTATACAGTGTGTGTTGTAGATAGTGTGTGTTGTATACAGTGTGTGTTGTATGACAGTGTGTTGTATACAGTGTGTTGTATACAGTGTGTGTTGTAGACAGTGTGTGTGTTGTATACAGTGTGTGTTGTATACAGTGTGTGTTGTATACAGTGTGTGTTGTATACAGGCAGGGTTGTATACAGTGTGTGCTGTAGACAGTGTGTGTTGTATACAGTGTGTGTTGTAGATAGTGTGTGTTGTATACAGTGTGTGTTGTATACAGTGTGTGTTGTATACAGTGTGTTGATACAGCGTGTGTTGTAGACAGTGTGTTGTATATACAGTGTGTGTTGTAGATAGTGTGTTGTATACAGTGTGTGTTGTAGACAGTGTGTGTTGTATACAGTGTGTGTTGTATACAGTGTGTGTTGTAGATAGTGTGTGTTGTATACAGTGTGTGGATACAGTGTGTGTTGTATACAGTGTGTGTTGTATACAGTGTGTGTTGTATACAGCGTGTGTTGTAGACAGTGTGTGTTGTATACAGTGTGTGTGTTGTAGATAGTGTGTGTTGATACAGTGTGTGTTGTAGACAGTGTGTGTTGTATACAGTGTGTGTTGTATACAGTGTGTTGTAGACAGTGTTGTATACAGTGTGTTGTATACAGTGTGTGTTTGTACAGTGTGTGTGTGTATACAGTGTGTGTTGTATACAGGTGTTGTAGACAGTGTGTGTTGTATACAGTGTGTGTTGTAGACAGTGTGTGTTGTATACAGTGTGTGTGTTGTAGATAGGTGTGTGTTGTATATGTGTGTGTGTTGTATTATGGTTGTATGTGTGATACAGTGTGTGTGGTGTTGTATGTGTGTGTTGTAGACAGTGTGTGTTGTAGACAGTGTGTGTGTGGATATGTGTGTTGTATAGGGAGTCAGTGTGTGTATACAGTGAGTGTTGTATACAGTGTATACAGTGTGTGTTTAATACAGTGTGTTGTATATTGTGTATACAGGTGAAGTGTGTAGATGGTTACGGTTGTGTTGATGTGTATGTATACAGTGTGTGTTGTATACAGTGTGTATTGGTGTGAGATACAGTGTGTGTTGTATACATGTTGTGTACAGTGTGTAGATACAGTGTGTGTGTACATACAGTGTGTGTGTGTTGTATACAGGTGTGTAGTTACAGTGTGTGTGTATACAGTGTGTGTTGTATACAGTGTGTATATAAGTGTGTACAGATACAGTGTGTGTTGTATACAGTGTGTGTTGTAGACAGTGTGTGTGTAAGACAGTGAGTGTGAACAGTGTGTGTGTGTGTTGTATACAGTGTGTGTTAAAAGTGAGTGTGAGTGTGTACAGAAGTGTGTGTGTGTATACAGTGTGTGTAAAAGTTGTATAAGTGTGTGTTGTATACAGTGTGTGTGAGATGTGTGTGTGAAGTGGTGGGTGTGTGTGTGTGTGTTGTATACAGTGTGTGTATACAGTGTGTGTTGTATACAGGTGTGCAGAGACAGTGTGGTTACAGTGTGTGTAACAGTGTGTGGTTAATACTTAGTGTGTTGTATAGTGTGGGTTGAGTTGGGTGTAGGATGTGTTGTATATAAGTGTGTGTTCAGTGTTGTGGGTGTGTGTATCAGTGTGTGTTGGTATACAGTGTGTGTATAGACAGTGTGTTGTATACAGTGGTTTGATAGCAATGTGTATATGTTGTATACAGTGTGTTGTATATGTGTGTTGTATACAGTGTGTGTTGGTATACAGGAGTATGTGTGTTGTATACAGTGTGGTTGTAGACATGATAATATGTTGTATACAGTGTGTGTTGTATACAGTGTGTGTTGTATATATGTGTGTTGTATACAGTGTGTTGTATACAGTGTGTGTTGTATACAGTGTGTGTTGTATACAGTGTGTGTGTATACAGTTATTATTATTTGTATACAGTTAGTGTTATTTGTATACAGTGTGTGTTGTATACAGTGTGTGTTGTATACAGTGTGTTGTATACAGTGTAGTGTTGTATACAATTTGTGTTATATGATGTGTGTTGTATACAGTGTGTGTTGTATATAATTATGTATTTATATAGTGTGTGTTGTTGTATACAGTGTGTGTTGTATACAGTGTGTTGTAGACAGTGTGTGTTGTATACAGTGTGTGTTGTATACAGTGTGTGTTGTATACAGTGTGTGTTGTATACAGTGTGTGTTGTATACAGTGTGTGTTGTATACAGTGTGTGTTGTATACAGTGTGTGTTGTATACAGTGTGTGTTGTATATAGTTATTGTTTATATACAGTGTGTGTTGTATACAGTGTGTGTTGTATACAGTGTGTGTTGTATACAGTGTGTGTTGTATACAGTGTGTGTTGTGAACTTGGTGTGTGTTGTGAACATGTGTGTTGTATGCAGTGTGTGTGTATACAGTGTGTTGTATACAGTGTGTGTGTTGTATATAGTGTGTACAGTGTGTGTTGTATACAGTGTGTGTTGTATGAACAGTGTGTTGTATACAGTGTGTGTTGTATACAGTGTGTGTTGTATACAGTGTGTGTTGTATACAGTGAGTGTTGTATACAGTGTGTGTTGTATACAGTGTGTGTTGTATACAGTGTGTGTTGTAGACAGTGTGTGTTGTATACAGTGAGTGTTGTATACAGTGAGTGTTGTATACAGTGTGTGTTGTATACAGTGTGTGTTGTATACAGTGTGTGTTGTATGCAGTGAGTGTTGTATACAGTGAGTGTTGTATACAGTGTGTGTTGTATACAGTGTGTGTTGTATACAGTGTGTGTTGTAGACAGTGAGTGTTGTATCCACGTACTCCTTTATGGCCAGTCATGCCTCCGGGACACACTCACTCGTGCCTGGTAGACGGGAATAATTTTTCAACTTAAAGGTCGCTTGTTGTCAACTTAAGCCGTGAAAAATACTTGTCCAGTGCCTCCAGTCGAGTATTGTCCTCGGGTGCACAGCGGACAGGAGATAATTAATATGAGCTTAAAATAACGAATGACGGGACGTAAAGTTGAGTCGACAACATGCTCGTGTGTCGGGGTGTCTCGCTACACCCCCTCCCCCAGCTCCCCCCAGGCCGCCTCCTCCCCCCACCATGCCAGCCCCCCCCCAAGGCCGTCTACTCCCCCAAGCCGCCCCTTCCCCCAGGCCGCCACCCCCCAGGCACCTTCACTCCATGCAGGTCTCCCCAAGCCACGCCACCCCCCCTCCAGACTGCCATTCCCCCAGCCCGCCCCCTCAGGCCGCTCCCCCCACCAGGCACACGGCGGAGGTGGAACAGTCAAATTTAAGCTCGGTATTAAAGACTCCGATCAGAGCTGGTTGACGGTACAGGTAAAGGCTGGCAGCAGGTTCTTATCACAATTTCCCCGATTTTATATATAACTTTATCATTTAATGTTTGTTTATTAATGAGAACAGTATTTATTATTAGATCACGTGAAGATTAGGCACCCAAGTTAGGTTAGGTTAGGTTAGGTTAGGTTAGGTCAATGGAAAGGTGTTTAATCATCAGGTGAAATAAGTTTGGGTGCCTAATCTTCACGTGATCCTTATAATATATTTAGCTCATCATTTTCGCGTCCTTCAGGTGCTAGAACCAACCAGAAGCATTAGAGCCCATTCCATATAAACCCCTTCCATATAAACCCCTTCCATATAAACCCCTTCCATATAAACATACATAAACCCTTCACATAAACCCCTTCATATAAACCCCTTCACATAAACCCTTTCCACATAAACTTCCTTCCATATAAGCCTTCCACAACCCCTTCCACATAAACCTCTTCACATAAACCCCTTCCATATAAACCCCTTCCATAAACCCCTTCACATAATATCTTCACATAAACCCTTCCACATAAACCCCTTCCACATAAACCCCTTCCATATAAACCCCTTCCATATAAACCCTTCCTGTAGAAAAGAACTCACAGAACACATCTTCCCAGAATTAAAACACACAAACACATACCTCCAATTCTCCCTAAACCAAGAATTAAAACAATAAAACATCATCATCTTCTCCCCCTTTCTAAAACACAAACAAAAATTGAGGAAACAGAAAATGTAGAAGAAAAAAAAAATTGGCAAAATCAACAGTGCCTCCCAAGGGGGTGTGGGGAGGTGAGGAGAGGGGAGGAAAGTGGAGGGGTGAAGCTCGGTAAAAAAAAAAGAGAAAAATGAAAACGTATATATTAAAAAAAGCGCGCGCATGTACGCAGGGTATAAACAAACCCTCACCAAATGAACATCTCGCATATTACCGCCATCATCCTCCGGCTAGTTCAAAAGTTTTCACATTAGATGGAGAATTTTGATTAGCGGGGGAATGCTGAACCCACTCATGGTCTTGGGGACGTGTTAGGGGTTAGGTTGGGGTAGGGGAGGGGAGGGAAATGCAGGGAGAAGTAGGGGAATGCTGGGGAAGAGAGCAAGGGGTAGGGAAAGGCTTTGAAGTGATAGAGCAAGGGAGGGGAAGGCTGGAGGAGGAAGCAAGGGAGAGGGGAAAATTGGGGAAGGAGCAAGGGAGGAGAAGGTTAGGGGAAGGAACAAGGGAGAGGAAGGCTGGGTAGAGGGAGATAGAAATGGCTGGGAGATTAGAGTAGTTGTGTGAAGGGTGAGAATGATGAAGAGGAAGAGGTTGTAGGATAAGATGGAGGAAAGAGGAGCCAAGAAGAGAGAAGGATGTGACTTGGGAATAAAGATAGGGAGGAGGGAATAGGCGGAGACGAATGACATAAGAGAAAATAGGCAAGAAGAAAGAGACAGGGGGACAGAGAAGAATTGAATAACCAAGGAATCGGTATGATAAAAGAGAGAATGATACATGCGAAAAAATGAATGACAAGATATAAGGGAAGATGTAGAGACGCTGGAGAAAAAGAAGTGGAGGAAGAGGAAGCGGAGGAGGAAGAGGAAGTTAAGAAACCAATAAATTAATTAACGTCAAAGAAAATAGAACAGTAAAAAGGAGAAGAAGAAAAATAAACGTTCTCCACAATGTAAAAATAATTAAAAACAAAATAAACAACACAAAGAAGATACAATAACAGAAGAGAGAGAGAGAGAGAGAGAGAGAGAGAGAGAGAGAGAGAGAGAGAGAGAACGAATAAAAAAATTAAAAAGAATGAAAGAAATATCTAACCACAGGCGAGTATCAGAGACAAAAGACGACTACGAAATAAAAAAAAGACTCTTGATAATGGCAGTAGTAGAGCTGTAAAAGAGGCTGGGAATTAAATAGAGGATGACCACTCGTAAGACATGGAAGGAAGGAAGGAAGGCGGGGGAGAAGCGCTGAGTGGGGGCAAGGATGTCTTGGAGTAGGAGAGGAGGGGGGGAAGAGGATAATGGCTGCCGGGATAAGGAGGGCCTGAGAGTGAAGAAGAGGCTAGGGGAAGGATAGGGTTAGGGGTCTTAAGAGGGACGAGTGTGGGCAGGAGGTAAAGAGGAATGAAGAGGACATTTTTAACTTTTCTTCTTTTAATGAGGAAAAATGTATAACTTATTTCACGTTTTTGGTATTGTTGTTGTTTTTTGTTCTATTGGAGATTATATGTGTGTATAATTATGTATGGGACGGGAGTACAAGTGTTTATTGTAAGTAGTAGTAGTAATGCCGCATAGATCTGCGGCTCAGCTAACTCAACACAGCTAGGACTGCTACTTATGTATTAGGATATTTAATATTAAGATAATATAATGGCGGCGAAGGTGTAGTGGTACTAGTAGTAGTAGTAGTAGAAGTAGTAGTAGTAGTAGTAGTAGGCGTCTCTTTTCCTCTAGAATTTCTCGTCATTATACGATTCCCAAACAAACTGCGTCCTCCCCTCCTTCCCCGCTGTGCCCCGCCCTCCGTTTTGCCCCACCCCGCTATTCCTCCTCCATTGTACCGCACCCCCACCCCCGCCGTGTCTCTACTCCCCACCCCCTCTACTCCCCACCCCCTAAATCCTCCCACATAGAGAAAAACATACATTTTCACATTTCCTGTAATTGGTGTGTTTTGGGGGAGCATTAAGTGAGCTTAAGTGGTCATCAGTCGAGACACGGGTCTGGTGCCTCCATGGCTGCCGACCCTGTGTACACACACACACACAAACACACACACACACACACACACACACACACACACACACACACACACACACACACACACATACATACATACATACATACATACATACATACATACATACATACATACTACTACTACTACTACTACTACTACTACTACTTCTTCTTCTACTACTACTTTACTTCTACTACTTTGCTGTCACACGGAATCGGTGATGAAGATTATCCAGTGATGATAGAATGATATGAGTTATTAGTGATATCACCTTTGTTGATAAACTGTGAGACGGCTTGAGAGGCCGATATGGGATCTGCAGGGTTGTTCGGAGATGTTGCACGTGTGGAGGGTTACATCTAGTGCGGGAGGGAGGCGGCATCGTCTTTCCGGGGGCTGAGGGGTCTGCTGGGTATTCAAGGCATTCACATCGGTTTTTCCGTTAAGCAGGGAATGGTAGTGCTCTTTCCAGTACTGAAGGATGCCCTCTTGGTTTTTAATTAAGGAGTTACCGTCGGGTGAGCGGATGGGTAGTGCGCCGTTTGTAATTGGGCCATAGGTTAGGTTTGGTGGAGTTGAAGAATTCGTGCGTTTCACTTACTTTTTGAGTCATTTTCTGAAGTTTTTGGTGGAGCATTGCCTTCTGCTGGCAGAAAGTATCAGCTTTGTTCTGAGACTGAGGGTCTTGCTGCAGGTTTAAGTGATGACAGCTCTGAGGACACCCCGTTTAGCACTTGGACTTAAGTTGTTAGTTGTTGGGTTATTTATCAGCCCATTGTCGAGCTGCTCTCTAAAAGCCTGTTTTGTCTCTTGATTCTTCAGTCACTTGGTGTTGAAACTACTTCTGGTTGCTTGTTGCCTTTACCGTTTTGGGGCGACGTGAATGTGCGAGTTTGGCTCTGACGAGCCGATGAGATGTCTAACAATGGTCTGAGCCGCGCATGGCCTGGGTGATGATGACATCTCGGCGATCTCTTTCTCTAACAATGGTGTAGTCAATGAGATGCCAATGTTTGCATCGTGGATGTTGCCAAGAACCCTTGAACTTTTTGGCATGCCTAAACAAGATAGAACTGGCATTGAAGTCACCTAGTTGCACAACCTTATCTACTCTGGGGATAGAGGTTAGCGCTCTATTAAAGTCGGCGTTAAAGGCCTACTTGATGTTATCATCTGCATCCAGTGTTGGGGCGTATGACACTGATGAAGCAGGCATGTCGTGAGTGATTCAGTGGAACTCGAAGCGTCATGACCGACTGATGAGGCGCTCGTTGACTCCTATAGGTATTGAGGTTAACTTGTTCAAAATGGATTGGCGAAAGACGAAGCCAACACCGTAAATGCGGTTTCCCTTCACAGTAGACTATCTTCCCATAGGAAGGTATAGCCGGACCCCCGTTCTGTGATCTTTTGCCAAAAGGGCGGTTCTTTCAGGGTGCTCACTTGTGTCAGTATTCAGAGGGGTCCTGACATTCCATGCAGCGGTCATAAGAGGTTGCCCAGTCAGATGAGATTTTAGGCAGACTATGGTTAGCGCACCGTTCTAGCCCCTCTCTGTGTAGGCTGAGCAGAGTGGCTCCTGGAAAGGGCTGCTCAGTCGCACAGACAGGACCTGATTTTACTGTTGCTTAGATCTCAGTACATAAATGATCATCTTATCCGTCCTGCCCAAGTGCATAGTTATGATTAGAGACTCCTGGCAGTCATCTCTGCCTGTCCCCGTCGCCACACACACACACACACACACACACACACACACACACACACACACACACACACACACACACATTCACTGCCAGTTCTGAAATGACACACACACACACACACACACAAGCCCTACACACAAAAACACACGTTCACTGCCTAAGTCTCCGTGAAATGACTGGGAGAGAGAAGAGAGAGAGAGAGAGAGAGAGAGAGAGAGAGAGTGTGTGTGTGTGTGTCTGTGCCTCTGTGTCTGTGTGGGTTGTGGACTCTATGTGTAATTTGTGTGTGGCTTAAGTCAACGATGAAATTAGAAGATGTATGTGTGTGTGTGTGTGTGTGTGTGTGTGTGTGTGTGTGTGTGTGTGTGTGTCTGTCTGTCTGTCTGTCTGTCTGTCGTCTAGTTGTCTGTGGAGTCTTGATGTCTACAGTATGTGTCTATGGTGTCGTCTGTCTGTCTGTCTGTTTGTCTGTCTGTCTGTCTGTCTGTCTGTCTGTCTGTCTATGCTTACTTAAACATCGAGATACACATAAAGACATAGACATATAAAGAAACATATAATAAGATACACAAAGATGAAGATAGACATAGAGATACTTGATAAAGGGGAGAAAGAAACAAGAGAGGGATAATAACCCTTTGGAATGTATTATTTAACTGTATAATTAACTGAAAACAAATGAATTTATTGTAAAGAGTTTAAGATAATATGTATAAAACGAAGAATACATATCATCATACTTGTATATACATTAATATACATGTATGTGAGAGTATTTCTAATCGGGAGAGAGAGAGAGAGCCAAACAGACAGGGAAAGGGAAATTATCAGTTTGGCACAGACAGACAGACAGACAGACAGACATATAGACAGACAGACAGACAGACAGACAGACAGACAGACAGAGACTAAAAGCACGTAGAGAAGAATACAAGATAAATAAGACACACAGTGACAGCCAACACCGGAAAAAAGTGGCCTCAACATTATTATTCGTTAGAGGCGCTGGTAATATATATATAACGTGGCGAGCAGAGAGGGAAGGGCGAGGAGCAGGGGGTGTGGCGAGCAGGAGGAAGGGAGCGAGGAGGGGGTGTGGCGAGCAGGGAGGGAAGGGCGAGGAGGAGGGGGTGGCGATCAGGGAGGAAGGGCAGGCTGGGGGTGGCGAGCAGGAGGAGCGAGGAGCAGGGGTGGCGAGCAGGAGGAAGGAGACGGGAGGGTGGCGAGCAGGGAGGGAGAGACGAGGGAGCAGGGGGTGTGAGCAGGGAGGGGGAAGGGGGCGAGGAGCAGGGGGTGGCAGGCAGGGAGGGGGAAGGAGCAGGGAGGAGGATTGGCGACAGAGAGGGAAGGGCGGAGGGTGGCAGAGCAGGAGAGAAGGAGCGAGGAGGGGGTGGCGAGCAGGGAGGGAAAGGGCAAGGAGGGAGGTGGCAGGCAGGGAGAGAAGGGCAGGAGAGTTGACGAGCAGAGAGGGAAGGACGAGGAGGAGGGTGGCGAGCAGAGAGGGAAGAGACGAGGAGCAGGGGAGTGGCGAGAGGCAGGGAGGGAAGGGCGAGGAGGGAGGTGTGGAAACAGGGAGAGAAGGGCGAGGAGGGGGGGTGGCGAGCAGGGAGGGAAGGGCGAGGAGCAGGGGGTGGCGATCAGGGAAAGAAGGGCGAGAAGGAGGGAGAGTAGACAGAGAAGGAAGACCGAGAAAAAGAGAGAGTGGAAGCAAAGAGACATAAAGGGAGAGAAGGATGTGAAGGAAGGAGGGGAGGCTGGGAGGTACAGTATAGGGAGGGAAGGGCGAAAAGGAGGAAAGGGAGGCAGAGAGGGAGGAGCATGGAGGGAGAGATGGCAGGGAGAGGAGGGGGTGAGGAAATATGGAAGGAAGGGAGGGAAATAGATTATATTATTAGTGGTGAATAAAGGAAGGGAGAGAAGGGAGGAAATCAGGTAGGGAGAGGAGGGAGGCAGAGAAGGTCGTTGTTTATTGGTGATGGATAGAGAGAGGGAGGGAGGGAGGGAGGGAATCCAGTGGTAGTGGTCATCCGGGAAGGAGGGTGAGAATGAGGCGGGGAGGAAAGAAGGGAGGAAGGGAGGGAGCTTAAGGTGGTTGTGGGCTGTGCATCTTAAACAGAGTCACTCTGGTTTATGTGAGGCTTTTCTCCCTCTCTCTGTGTCTCCCTGTCTCTCTGTCTCTCTGTCTCTCTATTCCCCATTCTCTCACCACATCCTCACAATCTCCCTATCCTCTCACCACATCCTTATATCCTCCCTATCCCCTCACCACATCCTTATATCCTCCCTATCCAATCATCACACCCTTATATCCTCCCTATCCTCTCACCACACTCATATCCTCCCTATCCAATCATCACACCCTTATATCCTCCCTATCCACTCACCACACCCTTATATCCTCCCTATCCAATCATCACACCCTTATATCCTCCCTATCCAATCACCACACTTTATATCCTCCCTATCCACTTATCACACCTTTATATCCTTCCTATCCCCTCACCACACCCTTATATCCTCCCTATCCTCTCACCACATCCTTATATCCTCCCTATCCTCTCACCACACTCTTATATCCTCCCTATCCAATCATCACACCCTTATATCCTCCCTATCCACTCACCACACCCTTATATCCTCCCTATCCTTTCACCCCACCCTTATATCCTCCCTATCCCTCTCACCACACCTTCCTCTTCTCCCATCTCCTATACCATAATCCCATAATCCCTATCAGCACACGTTCCTATCCTTCCATCACCTATCGCACCATGCCATAGCCCCTCATCACACTCTCCCATCCATCCATCATCCATCCATCATCCACCCCTTCATCCATTCACCACACATCAAATTGCCATCACCCAATTGCTCGGGGATAGAGGTGGGGTTGTGTATAGCTTGACCTTGTGGCTTGGGTGGTGGTGGATTGTGGTGTAGTGGATTGTGGTAAATTGTGTGTGATGAACTGTGTGGATTGTGGTGGTTATAGTGTGGAGTGTGGTGGATTGTGGTAAATTGTGTATGGTGAGCTGTGTGGATTGTGGTGGTTATAGTGTGGAGTGTGGTGGATTGTGGTAGATTGTGTGTGATGAGCTGTGTGGATTGTGGTGGCTATTGTGTGGGGTGTGGTGGATTGTGGTGGTTATAGAGTGGAGTGTGGTGGATTGTGGTAGATTGTGTGTGATGAGCTGTGTGGATTATGGTAGAATTGTGTGTGATGAGCTGTGTGGATTGTGGTGGTTATAGTGTGTAGTGGATTGTGGTTATAGTGTGGGTTGTAGGATTGTGGTACAGTAGTGTGGGGTGTAGTGATTGTGGTGGTTATAGTGTGGGGTGTAGGATTGTAGATTGTGTTCTGATAAGTTGCGTGGATTGTGGTGGTTATAGAGTGGAGTGTGGTGGATTGTGGTAGATTGTGTGTGATGAGCTGTGTGGATTATGGTAGAATTGTGTGTGATGAGCTGTGTGGATTGTGGTGGTTATAGTGTGGGGTGTAGTGGATTGTGGTAGATTGTGTTCTGATAAGCTGCGTGGATTGTGGTGGTTGTAGTGTGGAGTGTGGTGGATTGTGGTAGATTGTGTGTGATGAGCTGTGTGGATTGTGGTGGATTGTGGTAAATTGTGTGTGATGAGCTGTGTGGATTGTGGTGGTTATAGTGTGGAGTGTGGTGGATTGTGGTAGATTGTGTGTGATGAACTCTGGTGGATTTTGGTGGATTGTGATGTGATAAACTCTGGTGGATTGTGGTGTGATGAACTGTGGTGGATTATGATATAGTGGACCCTAGTGAGCTGTGGTGGAGTGGGATGTGTGTGTAGGGAGGCGTCAGTTGGTTTACTCGTAATTTGCAGACTGTTGTGGTTTATGATTCTCCTAAAGGCTGTTTTGAGACGTACGTGTGTGTGTGTGTGTGTGTGTGAGAGAGAGAGAGAGAGAGAGAGAGAGAGAGAGAGAGAGAGAGAGAGAGATTCACCAAACACAGGCGGGTGATGGGCTACGTCTGGCATCCAAGCTCATGCCCAGGATATCGTACTGTTCAGTTAATCCTTCTCTTCAATTATATTTAACAAGTTCATTCAAGTTAATCCTTCCTTTGTGGATTGATTAAAGTTATAACCAAATTTGTTAATATTGTTTTGGTGGGAGTAAATTTCCGTCTGGCAGTGGTGGGTAAATGAAGGGGGAAGAAAATATATATATATAATGTGTTAGGAAAGACAGTCACAGAGTTTGGTAAACGCGGCTAAGACTCCATTTGTCTTCGTCTTTAAGATCGTTTACAAGATTATTGTTGTATCTTGAGTGTTGGCAGACCATCTTAAAGAATCAGCAAGACGCCCTCATTAACTACCATCCGCCTTACAGCATATTATCTGCGTCTTGAGATTTGTAAAGCACTAAAAATTACACTCTGTTGACACTATTATATCCCGCATCTTAAGGCTTTGAACAATACCATCCAAAACTACCCGTATACAAGATTATTTCTGTATTTCAAGGTTCGACAGACACCATCAAAAACCGCTTAAGCAAATTGGATGGGTCTGGTGGGTGGAGCCCCGCGGGACATATCCGTCACAAGCCGTATTTTGCACCAGGATTTAACCTCCGCGCTCTGATGCCTTTGTCAATACGCGTCCCATAGGTAATGGCCGCCGTGTCGCACACTTTTCTAACCCGCATTTGAAATATTATTGTTTTAGTACACATTTTATTTCGTGAAAAATTTGTAAGGTGTAATTTTTGTATGATATTATGATTACTACTATTGTTTTTATTACTGCTACAACTGCTAATTATACTAATACTAGAACTACTAATGATAATAATTTTAAAGTGTGCTAGTTCGAGTCCGGGAATCCCCCAGTCGACCCAGCCTTGAATAGCTACCTAACTTTACGATTAGTAAGTGAAGGTGGTTGGCTGCAGTGCTGGCCATTAAGACCTACTTTTAAATAAAATTTGTAGCGATTATTTAAGGGAGAATATGATGGTCAATGGTCAAATGATATGGTGGGAATAAGTGTGTCGTAATCACACACACACACACACACACACACACACACACACACTCTACAGTATCGTGTTATATACGAGGATATGTAAGACTCAAAAATCCCCACGATGAATAATTTTCCTGGAGGTTTACCACCTCCATCTTACCTCCACCTGTCTCCCCATTCCTCCACTCCTCTTCCCATCTCTCCATCTCCACTTCTTAACTCCTCCACTCTTCCACCCCTCCACCTTTCATCTCACTTCCTAGCCCCTTCCTTCTACCTCCACTTCCTATTCCTCCTCACCTCTCCATCTCCACCTCCCTCCTCCTCCTCCCCAACCCTCCACCTCATCTCCCCATCTCCTCCCAACCCAAAAATAAACATGACCTTCATCTCATAACACCTGAACTGTTTATCAACACCACAGTAGCTTATCCTCCCCTCCCTACCCCATCCCTTTCTCCCCACTCTATCCCTTTCTCCCCACCCCATCCCTTTCTCTCCTCCCCTTCCCATTTACTCCTTCCCTGCTCCCTCCCTCCTCTCCCCAAGTACCTCTGCCTCTCCCTCCTTCCTTCACCCCCCCCTCCTCCTTCACCCACTACGCCCTCATCCCATCTCCCATTCTCCACCTTACCCTTTCCATGCTCCCTCCCCCCTCTTATTCTCTCCCACTCTCCCTCATCATTAATCACCACCTCCCTACCCCACACTCACCTTTTCTCTCCTTTTTTTATCCCCCTATCCACCCATCCCCCTACCCACCCATCCCCTACCCCACCCATCCCCTCACTTTCCCTCCTCACCTCTCCCTCACCTCCTCCCCCTTTCCCTCCACCTCTCCTCCTCTCCTCTCTACTTATAGGTGTCATCCTCTTGTAGGGTTGACTCGCTGTAACACCGCAGCAGAAGTACTTTGCGAGTTAATGAGGTGATTACAAGCGATTGGGGAGGGTGGCGTGAGAGGCAGAGAAAACAGTGAGCTGTGGTGGCCGGGCTAAGACGACCTGCCATAAACCTCACAATGAGTCTCTGAATATTTTAGCGGCCATATTCTTACTTTCTCACTCTATTTTTTTTTCTTTCTTTCGACATGTAACATTTTTGTTTTTAATATATTTCTGGTTCTGGTTTGTGGTTTTCTTTTACACACACACACACACACACACACACACACACACACACACATCGTATAATAGTGTTTCAGGTGAGATTGATAAAAGGTTTTAATATTTGGTCAAAATAGTTAAGCTGCCTTGGTCTTTATTTTCCCACTTCATCACTCTCTCTCTCGGCCTAACTGGCTTGTAAAATTAAGTAACTTGTTTTATTTATATTGTCTTTTGCATTGTTAAAGTGAAAATGTTTGAAGCGACAAGATTCATGGGTTCAGAGACTTCGGAGGTTCGTGGATTGAGGGGTTTCGATAGTTTGTGGGTTAGGTGGTTCGAGGGTTCGGTTCGGTAGTTTGTGTGTTAAAGGGTTCGACGGTTCGTGGATCCAGTGGTTCTGTTGGTCGAATATTTCGTGGCTTGTGGGTTTGGTGCTTCGTGAGGTCTGTAGTTCTGTGGTTCGTCGATTCGGATGGACCGTAGGTTTGGTGGTTCATGGACTCATGGGTTTGGTGATTCGGGGATCTGTGGGCTTGATTTTTGGGGGGGTTTCGTTCTTCGGGGATTTGAAGTCGCGTTTATTTCGATGGTTCTGTGGTTCGTGGATTCGATGGTGAATTCTCGACTAGACAACGACACCCACCGATAGTACTTCAGTCTTCAACGATCTTTCAAAGGTGACATAAAAAATAAATAAAAAACCTCATATCTACAAAAAAATAAAAATAATAAAATATAAGAAAAAAACTAACACTCGACTAAACAGAAATAAACTGCAAGAGAAGGAAATAAAAATACTACGGGGATATGTTTCAACTGGGAGGTTTTTTTTTTTTTAAATATATTTCTTTTTCAGAGAGAATAATGGAAAATGCTAAAATGTGTAGATTAGAATTTGGGAAACAGATAACTGAATAAAACAATAAATAGGCAAATGGTGTGTAAAGAGAGAGAGAGAGAGATTGATAACTAAATTAAATAAATAAACGGATTACACAAAATGGAGACGCACTGTACGTATATAAATATTTTACTCCAGTTTCTCGTTTTCTGTATTGAAGAGAGATGTAAACGTAGAGAAACAAAGATTATTATTTTAAATGGAAATTGCCAGCTGGTCAGTACGAGCAACCTGGGCCCTTTGTTGTTTCCCTCTGTTTAATGTTGTTTGGTTGTGTCTGTTGCTCCTGTTATTCTCTTAAACACACACACACACACACACACACACACACACACACACACTCCGCTCACTATTTTTCATTTTTTTCGTTTTTTTTTGTCAAGTCTTTTCAATTTCATCTTTTGATTTCGTTTTCATTCCCGATGGATGAATAAAAATGTCTTCAGTTCTCCTCCTCCTCCTCCTCCTTCCATCTGCATTTCTCTCTTCTTCCCTCTCTCCTGTTTTCTTCCTTCACCTATCTCCATCCACTTTTCCATCCCTCACATCCCTTCTCTCTATTTTTTCTCCCTTTCTATCTCCTCCTCCTCCTTCCCTTCCTTTCTTTCTATCTCCTTCCCCGTCTTCCTTATCCTCTCTCCTTTCTCCCTCCCTTCTCTTTTTTCCCTCAATCCCTTTCCCCTGTTCTTATTTCCTTCATATTTCCCTCTTTCCTCCCTCCCTCCCCCCTTCTCTCCCTCTCTCCCCTCATTTATTCCCTTTCCTCTCCACCACTACATAAGTTCAAAATTCCCCGAACTGAGAAGAAATTTAACCCAGATTAAAAGTTTTTTTCCCCTGAATGATAAAATAATCCCTGAATGAGTAGAAATTCTCTCTAAATGGACAGAAATTTTCCCTAAACTAGCACAAAAAAATAAATCCCTACCGGAGTGGAAAATATTCTTAATTGCACAGGAAAAATTAATTTACCTAACCTAACCTAACCTAACCTAACCTAACCTAACCAAATTCCCTTAATAACTAAGGAACGCACACTAAACAAATCAGAATTTCCCCTAAATAAAGAAACTCAGCGAAAACTTTGTGTCTGGAAGCGTTGGCAGGGAAGAAGCCGCAGGTTTTATCCCCTTAAACTACTGCTCTTGGGGATATTTACGCCAGCCAGACACGGACTATGATAACTAGTGTGTGTGTGTGTGTGTGTGTGTGTGTGTTTTGTACATCGTGCTGGAGGAAGAGGGAGGGAGAAGAGGGTGCAAATGGTGGAGGTAAGGAGGGAGGAGGTGGATGAAAATATTAGGAGGGATTGACAAAAGAAGTAGAAAGAGAGGAGGAAGAGGAAAATTATGGAAGGGAAGGGAGGAGGAAAGAAGGAAAAAAGGCAGGAGAGAAGGCTTGAAGTAGTGAGTAAGAGAGAGGAGGAGGAAACGGTAGATGATGGAGGAAGAGAGAATGTGAGAAGGAGGGGGTGAGGATGGGTGAGAAGGGAGAGATGAAGATGTAGGGAGAGGAAGAGAGAGAGACAATGATAATGTGGGAGGGTAGAAAAATAATATGAGGAGGTGCGGGAGGAGGAGAAAGAAGAAGAGGGCAGGAGAGGAAGGAGGAGTTAGGAAGGGAAGGAGAATTAGGAAGAAGGAAGGAGGGACAGGAAAAGAGAGGAGAGGGGTGAGAGAGAGAGGAAGAATGTTGTATACTTAAAGTTTCAGAATAAGGTACACTGACACAAAATCTTTATCCTCCTCAGCCTCCTCCTCCTCCTCCTCCTCCTCCTCCTCCTCCTCCTCGCCTCCCCTCCTCCTCCTCCTCCTTCTACTCCCTCCTCAACTCCTCCCCCTCCCCTCCATGTTCCTTCCTGCCCAGCCAACTTCACTACAAGAAAATATCCTTCTCCCCCCGACGATAATTTCCGAGCGATAATCCGGACGAGCACACAATTACCCGACGGCGTTCCCAATTATCCCGAAAGCACAGCCGATTATCCGAAAGAGACACTCCCTACCCATCACCATTCCCTCACCCCCATACGCCTCCCATCCCATCCAATTCCTTCCCATCCCCTCCCTTCCCCTCCCATTCCCCTCACTTACCCGAAAGCTTATCTCGTTACCTGTAATTACACCTGATTTTCGAAAACCGACGTCCAATTAACCGAATATCTCTCTCTCGATTATCTGAACTTTTACACCTGATTACCCACACCTGATGCTTAATTACCCCAGATAGAAGGACAGGTTCATCGGATAATTGCTTGATTAATCTGAATACCAGATCGTGTGTATTGTTGTTCATTTAGGTCGATTCCACGATTTCCTAAAGAGGACTTACCCGAATATCCGGACACGGTTGAATATCCGGACATATGAATATCCGAACACACACCTGATTATCCGAACATGCATTTGAATAACCGAATGTACTCCTGATTATCCGGACATACACCTGAATGTCCGAACAGCACTCCTAATTATCCGAACACACACACCTGATTATCCGAACATGCACCTGAGTATCTGAACACATACACTCCTGATTATTCGAACACACATCTCAATATCCGAACACACACCTGATTATCCGAACACACACCAGAATATCCAATAGACCAGCCGCTCAGGTGTCCATCGCGTGGATAAGTCAAGTTTAATATTGGCATTGTTGCTGGCATGTTAAGCTGAAACAAACACACACACACACACACACACACACACACACACACACACACACACACACACACACACACACACACACACACACACACTTTTAAAATGATCATACATTAAAGTGCTTGTTATATTTTTTATTAATATATAAGCAAATTCTATGTAACCGGAAAATATCTATGTATAACCGAACCTTATATTCCGGGGTGGGGCTGGGAGGGGCGGGGCAGGGCAGGACATGGCGGGGCTGGGTGGATAAAAGGGGGAAAGGGGGGGGAAAGGGGGGAGGGAAAGGGGGGAGGGAGAAAGATGGATTACATAATTGCCTCATCATATGGTCACAAGATTTATCCAGTTGACAAGTTTATTCTGGGTTTTTGTAGTTAATGGACAAATCTGTCTGAGGTGGCGTGATCATGAGCCAGAATTAACGTGGTGTAAGTAGCTCACCACCAGGCCTCATATTTTATGTATCACAGCCCTGTTAAAAACCCCTCGTATTACGTAGACAATTTAGCTCCTGTTTTATACACACTCGTTAAAATAAACCAAATCAGGCTCATGAATAAACACTGGAAGCCATTGATAGCCAGTTGGAAACAATTGGATGCGAAAAAGAAAGAAATCAAGCTTTTATCTGTGTTTTTTCTGAGGTATGTTGATTATTTTTGCAAAACCCGCGAATTTATTTATTGAAAGCTTGATGCGAATGTTAGTTTTATCTTAAGCATTATTACAGGTCGTCATATGAACAAAAGAAGTTTATTTTTATGAGCTGTAATAAACATTGTTGAATTTGCTTGTAAAAGTTGCCCCCAAAAATATGAAAACTTATCATGCATCAAGACTGTAACAGTTTACTTCTATTTCAGTAACTGTTAATTAGTAACTTGCAGTCGTTGTATACACCAAATACAATTGTTTTTTCCTCCACTAAATATACAATGTACTCGTAGAATATTCTTACAAAACCGACAAGATCTCACGTTTAAAACCAGCTATGAATAAAGATTTCAAAGTCTCTCAGAACTAGGGAGAGAAAGACACACACACACACACACACACACACACACACACACACACACACACACACACACACACACACACACACACACACCCAACCTCCGAGTCCATCAAGGGATCACACAAGATTATTTCCCGGGTAATTCGCGATCGTGTTAAAATGGTGCTGGGTGAGCGGGTTACGGGCTCCAAGTCTGTCGCCAGTTACAGCCTCGTTTTAATTACAATGAGACCCAGGAGGACAATATGCTGCAGCCGCGTCCCCATCCTATCCCCCTGGCTTGGCTCCGGGTAGCTAGTTGGAGCCAAACAAGCGCTTTCGGACGGAGTGATGAGTCGCTTGGCTTCACGTTGTCGGCTGTGACTTACGCTAAGATTATATCATTGTGTGTTGCTCTTCCCCCGGCAGGTGATTTAAAGGAGGCGATACGTTCGACAGCGTAGGAACGGAAGGGGGGATTCAGACACGGCTGTTTGTTCAGCCAAAGGGACTGTCGTGCAAATGAAGATGATGCTCACTGAAATTTCCCTCAACTGTTCGCACGCTTCCCTAAATGCTCCAGACACCTCTTACCCCCCTCCCCTCCTCCTCTTGCCCCGCCACACCCCCACCAGAATCCATTATCCTCACCTCGGTTTTTACCAGAATTCCAATTATCTCCAGGGAAAATCAACTACATATCATCAAAATTAAACAGTGTAATGCCCGAAGAACAGCATAGTAAAGTGACGGCAAGAAACAGAGTCTGGTTGGGGTGGTGTGGGAGGGAGAGGAGGGGCGAGGGGAGGAGGCGAGCGAAGGTTAGGGGCGAGGGCAGCGACGATTGGGTCATCCTGTGTCAGGCGAGTGGCGGGAACAAGAGGGTATTAGACCTACACACAGCAATTACCGAAATGATATGCCAAGTCGGGGGCGCAGAGGAGCTTGCTAGCCACTTACCACACGGCGCGTCTAACGGGGCGTGGAGGGTGATGAGTGGTGGAGGGTGATGGGTGGAGGGTGGAGGGCGGTGGAGAGTGATGGGTGAAGAGTGGAGGGTGGTGAGTGGAAGGTGATGGGTGGAGGTTGGTGAGTGGAGGGTGATGGTTGGTGGATGGAGGGTGGTGAGTGGAGGATGGTGCGTGGAGGGTGGCGAGTGTGGCGAGTGGAGGATGGTACGTGGAGGGTGGAGAGTGATGGGTAGTGGGTGAACGGAGTGCGTGGAGGGTGGTATGTGGAAGGAACGGCGTGGAGCGTGCTGGGTGGAGTGTACAGTATAGATGAAGTGGGTGGGAGGAAAGGGGTGGAGAGTGATGGAGGTAGGGGGAGGGGTGGAGAATGAGAGAGAAAAGCTTACCTTGCTTATTCTGTCTCACATTTTATTATTGTGCCAGTTGCTTAAGTCAGTCTCTCTCTCTCTCTCTCTCTCTCTCTCTCTCTCTCTCTCTCTCTCTCTCTCTCTCTCTCTCTCTCTCTCTCTCTCTCTCTCTCTCTCTCTCTCTCTCTCTCTCTCTCTCTCTCTCTCTCTCTCTCTCTCTCTCTCTCTCTCCTTATTAAATCTACAGTATAATGTTTGTAATGAAACTTTTTAAAACTGGAAAGGTGTTAGGTGGGATTTAGTCCAGTAGGATCTTGTCCAGTGAAATTTTGTCCACCATCACCACCCTTACTACTACTACCACCACTATCACCACCACCACTACAACCACCACCATAACTACCACCACCATAACTACCACCACCATTACTACCACTACCTCCTCCACCACAACCATCACCACAACCACTACTACCAGCACTACAACTACTACTACCACTACCACCATCATAACTACTACCATCACTACAACCACGACTACTAACACCACAACAACAACTATCACCACGAGTCACCACAACTACCAGAGGTGTGTTGCATCAAGACTCTCATTCACTCTGGGTTACTTCCCCGACGCTAAATGAGGCTCGCTGTCATTACTGTAAGCGTCCCCAGTTTATTTCCACACACACACACACACACACACACACACATACACACACACACACACACACTCACACTCACACACACACACACACACTGGTAACTAGGGTGGGCATGACACCTTTCTTGCAACGAGGGAGACGTGGTGCTGTTGCAATGGGAAGTAAGGAATTTGTTGTTGCAGCAGGAAGCCTTGATGTTGCAAGGAGTAATGTGATGTTGTGCCGTAGGAGGAATTACATTAGACATCGCAAAGGGAAATAAGATGTTGCAGGGAAAATCATGTTTGCTGTGATGGTAACATAGGAAATTACTAAAAGAGATGAAAGATGTTGCAAGGAGATGTCACATTACTATAAGAGAAAACATTAAGTTGCAAGGGAACGTAAGATGTTGAAGTAAGAAGCAAATGGAGGTTGCAAGGAAAAAAATATTCCTACAACACGATATAAGATATTCTTACAATTTGCAACGAAGAAATGTTATATATGCAACGTGAACTACAAAGGCGTTACTGGATAGGTGTTGTCGTGTTATTGCAAGAGACACTGTTTTAATGTCGTTGTATGGAATTGCACTCTGTTGCAGCGAGCAAGAGTATTTTGTTGCACTCAGGTTTATGATGGTGTTGAGCAGAGAATTGTTTGTGTTGCACTGAGAGTTACGGCTTCCTTCCACCAGCTTATTAGTATGCAGGACCCCGGGATACTGCCCTGTTGTTGTTGCACGTGGAATGTTACTCTCTCTCTCTCTCTCTCTCTCTCTCTCTCTCTCTCTCTCTCTCTCTCTCTCTCTCTCTCTCTCTCTCTCTCTCTCTCTCTCTCTCATGGGATGTTGCAACTGGATCCATAAACATGTTGTTGCAATAGGAAATGCACCTCTGTTGCAACGGGACTTTTGCATCGTAAGGTGCGAAATATTTAGATGGCACGTTGCCCAACTATATTATTGCAAAGATAAACGTAAAGTATTTTGGTGGCGTGACAGCAAATAGAGACATGTAGAGTTATAGGAATAGATGCAATTGCGAGTGGATATATTGACACTGGTGTAGTTGCAGAGGCGTAATGTTGCAAGATATTGAAATATGATATGTCTATAGGGATATTTTTATTGACATATTACAAGAAAATTCGGTGGAATAGTGGAATGCTATGGTATTGTTGCAAGAGTCGATGTTGTGTTGCAGTTAATACCAGTTTGTTGACTGTGTGGTGTTGTTGTCACGGCCGGTGTTACCTCGCTACACTTGTTTACTAGATGTTGTTGCATTTATGTTGTTGCAAGGGCTGTTGTCCTCTTGCTTACTCCCCTGGGACTGTTCTGTTTGTTGCACGCGACCGTGTGTTGATGTGCTGGGTATTGCCGTGTCGGTGAAGCTGATATTGAAATTTTGTTGCATGGGACAATATGTTGACGTGTTGGGTACTGCACTGTTGCTAATGGAATATTTGTTGCATAGTAAATTTTGTTGAGATGATGCGTACTGCAATCTTGGTGATGCTGGAAATGTGGCATGTTTGTTGCAATGTTGGTGATGTTGTTACTGAAGTTTGTTTGTTGCATAGGGCATTACGCTGCCAGGTTGGGTATGAGAATGGTGCTAATGTTGCTATGATTGTATTCAGGAACGACCATGGCTTATGTTATTGAATGTCGTTCCAGTAGTCGCCTTGGTTATAGTCGTATCGATCGTAGTCGTGTTGGTCGTATTTGTATCGATCGTAGTCGTGTTGGTCGTAGTCATATCGATCGTAGTCGTGTTCGTCCGTGTTACTGCGACAGAGCTGAGAGGAGTGTGACAAGAGACCTTATATTACTGAGGGAGTTCGGTCACGTATCGCGTGTTCGAGTTAACCATCAAACGTTGTATGTAGTTATCTTCTTGACGTAACAATGATGATGTTTTGTTGCAAGATTACTATGTTAATGTTCGAAATATATTGTATTATAAAGGGAGAGAGAGAGAGACGGAGATAGAGAAACAGGCAGAGAAGAGAAAGACAGAAAGACTGACAGATATTCAGACAGACTGGGATAGAAATGTAGACAGACTGACAGACAGACAGAGAGCCGGAAATGTTAACATGAGAACTTGTTTTGCCTCTAATTAATATTCTATTCCACGGTAGAATATATGTAATACCATATAGCCCAAAGCAATTGTATATATGTTGTTATCATTTTAAAACATGGTGAAGGGGACTGCTTGTATTACACGGGACTATTAATACAGTGGACGAGGCATTAGAGTGTTGTTTTCACCGTGTAGAGTCAAGTTACGTTTCACACATAAACCATCTCTACTGGGAGGATATTAGGTACATTATTGCACGGGGTGGGAGATAAGTTGCAGATCATATTACCATGTTGCATAGATGATCAACATTTGTACAGAGCAATACGTTGGTGGTTAGTTTTAAGGGTTAGTTTGTTGCAAATTATTTAATAGTATTGCGTATATGATTTGTATTGAAGATTAGTTTGTTGCAAGATACAGACATTATTGCACATGATTGGTGTGGATATAATTAGCGTGTTGCAAATAATATACATATACTGTAATGTATATAATTGGTACAGAGATTTAGTTTGTTGCAAATCATACAGCCACATTTCACAGACGCTCAGTAAGTTGCAAAGTGTAGTTAGCATGTTGATGGCTGTTGGACATTAGCTGCTATTGATTACTCGTACATTAGGACCGCGATATTTTCGTGGGAATTAATGTAATGGTGTAAGTGCCGGGCAGAGTCATGCACTGTGCTAGTGTGGACAGATAAACAAAGACGAAATGAGTCTGTAATTTCTAGTACAGACAGAGAGGAAACGAGTCTGGGCAATAACAGACACACAGACACGGAGAAAACTGAAAGCGAGCGATAGTATAAAATCTTAGGTGATAACTACCCACGTTTCATTAGTTAACCTTTTTACCTCTCCTTTAGCACATTGACTTAGTTAAATTCGATAACAAATTAATTAGTATCGAAATGGTAGTGTATAGTCTCATGGGGTTTAATAAGAATCGATTGGTAATTAAATTTTCTTTACGATTTGAAGTTTGAAGATGAGAAAACGCTGGAGTATATGTTGACAAATGTTTATTTACTTGTACAAAAAACGATAATTTATTTTCATATACTGTGTTAAGGAGTACAGGAAATAGTTATGAATCATCGTAAATAAGACAAATATGCTCAGTCTTAAAGTAAATATTCAAAAGATGTAAACGAAAATGAGAGACACAAGCTAAATCACTTTCAGATGGGTGCGTTCGAGCGTGTGAAAATTAAACAAGACTGTAGTGCTTGAACGCAGCCCGCCCCCTTGCTGGCGTCCCAACATTCATTGCCATTAAAAAGCTTTCAGGTTTCTTAAGTAAGCACTGCACCACATGCCAACATTCCTCCGTCACACACGCCAAGAAACGGGAGTAGCAGCTTTTAATGGTGTGTTATAAGTAATGATAAATCACAGCCTAATGCGTATTGACCTGTCTACACCTTTACTCACTACCACTACAACAAGCTCACTGTGTTTACGTCTAATAAGAGGTACTCGTTCATTTGATGGCTAGTCCCCGACGCGCGTTAAACTGAATATAAAACACTAATAACTTAAAGGTCTTAGGGAGCTTAGTGACTTTGTGTTAAGTGGAGTGTGAGGCGATCGGCTTATAGTGTGTGTGGGGGTGATGGGTGTGGGGTGATGGGGGTGGGGGTGTGGGGGGTGGGGGTGGGGGTGTGGGGTGGGTGGGGGTGATGGGTGTGAGGGTTGTGGGGGTGATGGGTGTGGGGGGTGGGGTGAGTTGGTAAGGGTGGAAGTTACTGTCCGGGTAAATGGCTCCAATAATTCGGTCGTTAATTAAGCTTTTGTTCGTCTTATGTTGTTTTTTGTTTTTTTTCTCCTCCTGAATTCTAAGTTAATCTCGCGTATATATATTTTCCTATCTGTTATTGACGTTAATAAGTGTTGAGATATTTTAACGCTTCATTACTGCAGCTTTTTGTTTTAGTTTAAGTTAAATATTTTGACTGTTAAGTGTTGGCTTTACAGTATAGTAGTAATTCTTTACCCCCCCCCACCCTTCACCTGCTCACCTCCCCCGAGCTGTAATTGCCACCCCTCCTCACCCCCTCCTCACCCTCTCCTCACCCCCTCCCAGGCTAGTGACCAAGAGACATGTATTGATCAAGTAGTCAAAGCCATCATGAAGATTTTTGTTCAGTAATTTAATCTAGAGATAATGTAACAAAAAGGTGCCTTGTTATTTTAATTAATTTTCGTTTGATATTAAAAAACCCTCGTACATTGTTGATTCCATCTTAAACTATTGTAAACAAAAACATACGTCGTTGATTTTAACTTAAACTGACGTAAACTGAAGTTGAACATTGTTGAAGTCAATGCGAATCTCTCTTGACTTATGAGACCAATTGCTGACTCGAAATTATCTAGAGTTGAAATCAGGTTGTTGATGTGGCTAATTTCCTCCACTGAGAGATAAGTTGTAAGGCGGTCCTCTCGATAAATAGCACACACACACACACACACACACACACACACACACACACACACACACACACACACACACACACACACACACACACACACACACACACACACACACACACCACACAGACACACACACACACACACACACACACACACACACACACACACACACACACACACACACACACACACACACACACACACACACACACTTGCTTCTGGTTACACAGGAAAGTCATTAAGTGAGGGAAATTGATCAATCGAAGACACATCGGAAGAAATTTTCGGCAACTGGTTCAGGTCAATGGTTTTTAGTCTCGTTGCATCAGCTTGTATATCATAAATGGATAATGTCGTTCTACTTGTCAAAAAATAGATGTGTTATAGTTGTTAAGTTTCAATGTTATTTTACTCGTAGAAAACATTTGCTCGCCAGCACGTGTTATGTTCCTCACGTCACAGGTGCCTCGGTACACGTGACAACACCGCAGCGACAGTGTAAATATGAAGTCATTGACAAATAGTTAATCATATTGTAAGTAAATGATTGTAAATTAACATGATCGTCAACTCCGCATATAGTTAACTAGCCTTTTACACTACTAAGGTTCCATTATAATTACTGGAAATCTATATGAACACCTAACACAATACAGCTTTGTAATACCAGTGAATATGTTTCCCTTGTGAGTAAAAATAACTTCGTACACGACCATGGAAGCTATTTTTTGGAGCGTACGACTGAACTTTGGGCTGTCCACGTGTAAGTGTACTGTACAGGCTGGTGTTGTGTTCGTGCTTACGGCGTTGCTGGGACACTACCAGGAAACTTAACTTGAGCCACACACCAGGGCCGGCCATTCTCACAATACTAACACAAAACCTTCCTAATTATGGACTCGTCTGCCCCGGGGAAGTCGCTTTAATGGGTCTACCTTCCGCTTTAAAGTGGATGGTATTAACTTGTTGTCTCCCATATCCAGAATACATTAAGAACAGGGTGTGTGTGTGTGTGTATGTGTGTGTGTGTGTGTGTGTGTGTGTGTGTTTGTGTGTGTGTGGAACAAGACATAATTGAGAGAAGGATTTTTTTTAGTTTATTCAGGGATCCTTGACTTGATCCCACGAGATAAGAAAACACCCAGAAAAACACCCCTACCTTACACCTTCCCTGCCTTACACAACACTACCCTACACCCTTACCCTACAACTACAGCCTTACCCTACACCACACTCCCACCCTACACCACACTCCCACCCTACACCACACTCCCACCCTACACCACACTCCCACCCTACACCACACCCCCACCCTACACCACACTCCCACCCTACACCACACTCCCACCCTACACCACACTCCCACCCTACACCACACCCCTACCAAAGTAATAACACTCATATTTATTCACGTACTGTGGGTTTAGCAGCGGGAGTAAGCATGTAGGAACGAGTCCACAAAATTGGTGATATTAGCGTAAATTAGCACAAAGTAAGCGGTGGTTCCAGGAACATTTAATTGGTAATGCTGGGTTTAGTGGCCGCAGGTAGAACGTGGGGGGAATATTTTGAGTGTCTTGTGAGGGGTGTGTGAGTGTGTTTTTGAGTGTTTTTGTTTATGAGTGTGTGAGTTTGTTTTTTGAGTGTCTTGTTAGGGGTGAGTGAGTGCGTTTTTTGAGTGCCTAGTGAGGGAGTGTGTAGTAGTAGTAGTAGTAGTAGTAGTAGTAGTAGTATTTTTGTTGTTTTGCATTTGTTGTTGTTGTTATCAATGGTGTTTTTGTAGTTACTGGTAGTATTACTGCTCTTGGTATAAAAACAAGAATTTGGTGAGACATATCTGAAGAAACTCGACATTGGTGAGGAACTAGTGAGATAGATTCCCTACCTGCTTGATTTTACGGAACAAGAAAAATTTATATATTCCTTAGGAGGGAAACTAACATGAAATGGAGTTGTGGAAAGTGTTAACAGAAATGGAAATGAAATTGACTTTATAATATCGAAGTGAAGTGAAGTGTGATTTGTGTCTACTCTAAAAAATTTAACCTCATACTTCATTACCTAAACACTTCCTTCGCCCCACACTTCATCATTACCTAAAACACTTCCTTCCTTCACACTTCATTACCTACAACACTTCCTAAAAACACTTCCTTGCTTCACACTTCATACCTAAAGCACTTCGCTCTTCACATTATTACCTACAACACTTCCTAAACTTCCTTGCTTCACTTCATTACCTAAAACACTTCCTTCGCCCCACACTTCATTACCTAAAACACTTCCTTCGCCCCACACTTCATCATTACCTAAACATTTCCTTGCCTCCAAATTCATAATTAGGTTAGATTAGGATATGTTAGGTTAGGTTAGATAGGATAGGTTAGGTTAGGTCTCACATGCAACACTGCAGAGGTTAGTAACATCGCCCCGTCTGCCCACCCGCTCGCCCGCCTCTCCCGTCCGCCCTACCCCGCCCCGCCCGCCGTACACTAATAAACTATGCACCCATCATCCCATTTCATCCGGTCTTTAAGGGATTTGTCCGGTTGAGATTATCCGCCGGGATTTCTTTCAAGCTCTTGTATGTAACTTCTCTCTCTCTCTCTCTCTCTCTCTCTCTCTCTCTCTCTCTCTCTCTCTCTCTCTCGCTCTCTCTCTCTCTCAAAGGTGATATAAGTCGTATTTGTCATTTAATTTGAAATTTAGAACACACACACACACACACACACACACACAGACAGTTTTAATATAGTGGAAAAGTAGCAACATGGCCAGAAACAGACAATGGTGGAAGAAGAAAAAGGAGGGAAGGAGAGAAGAGGAGGAAGAGGGAGAAGGAGGAAGAATTCTCCACCAGTTGAGTCAGATAACGTGTCATCATTTTATTATTTCAATTCATTATTCGCCTTTCTTCCTTGATATTTATTTCTCGTTCTTTTGCCTTTCTCTCCCATTCTCCTTTATCACGGCCTCCTTCCTTCCTTTCTGCCTTCCTTCCTTCCTACCAGACTCTTATCTCTCTTAATTCACTTTCTAAAGTCTTTTCATTCTTGCACTTCTCCTCCTCCTCCTCCTCCTCCTCCTCCCTCCTCCCTCCTTCTCCATGTGCAGTCTCTTCTTTTTTCCTTCTCTTCATCCTCCTTCATCCTCCTTCTCCTCCTCTTCATCCTCCCTCTTCTATCCTTACTCCCTTTAATTTATTCTTTTGTTATCTCATTTCATTCTCTGTTCTTCACTAATTTCCATTACTACTTCCTGTTTACCTACCTCCTCTCCTCCTGCTCTCTTCACTCCCTCCTCCCTTTCTCCCCTTGCCCATTTCCCTACTACTAATACTACCTTTCCTTACTCCAACCCCCATCCTCTTCCTCCCCTCTCTCCCCACTCCTCCTCCCCCTCCCTTCCCCACCCTCCCCTTTACCCTTCTCTCTCTCCTCCCCAGTACCTGTGGTTGTCTTATTAGCCATGATAAGGGATTTGTTTATTCAGTCAAGTCAGACACATCACACGCCCACCTCCCTCCCTTCTTTCTCTGTCTCCCATGTTCTCTGTCTCCCTTTCTCTGTCTCCCTCTTTCTCTGTCTCCCTTTCCTGTCTCTTTCTCTGTCTCCCTTTCTCTGTCTCCCCTTTCTCTGTCTCCTTCTTAGTCTGTCTCTCTTTGTCCGTGTCTTTATTCTGATTATCTGTCTCGTTACTATACCTCTTTTTATTCTTCTCCCTTGCCTCTTTTCTTCCTCTTTATCTCCTTCTCCAAACCCTCTTTTTTCTTCCTATTCTCCACCTCTTCATCCCCCTCATTCTTTGTTATCTCTTTGTTATTTTTGTTATCTCTTTTGTTTAATGCCTCTTAATCACTCTTTTTTCCTTCCCTCTACTTCTCCCTTTACCTCCTCCCTCTTTACCTCCTCTTTAGTCCCGTTTTCCTCATGTTAATCTGTCTTTGGCTTTCTGTGCCTCTCTCTTCTCTTTTATTGCATTTTCATCGTTCTTTTTATTCCTCTTTTATCGGTCTTTACTGCTTCTTGATCGCTCTTGTAAACACCTCTTTATACCTCTTTAGTTCTTTAGTGTCTCTTAATGTGTTCCTCTTTACTACGTCCCCCTCCCCCTCCTTCCCTCACTTGTCCTCCTCTTTCTCCTCCCTCCCTTTTTACTTCTACCTCTTTTCTTCTTATCTTTCTTCCCCTCTCTTTCTCCTTCTCCCAGTCTCCCTCTTCCTTTCCCACTTTCCTTAACCCATCTTCCTCTCTACCTCCTCCACCCCACGACCTTTTCCTCTTTACTCCCCATCCTCCTCCTGCCCCCCTCCTCTCCCTTCTTCTTCTCCCTTCTCCTTCTTCTCTCCTCCCCCTCCCTCACACCCTCCTCCTTGTTTCCGAGAACTAATCTGGCATTAGGTGGGGATTTGCATTCATCCCCCCACATGTCACGATACAGCTCTATTACACCCCAAGGTACCTGGCAACCTCCCCCACCACCACCACCACCACCCCCACGCACCCCCTGCCCTCCACCTCACCTCACATCCCCCACCTCACCCTACACCCCCTCATCTCACTTTTCTTTCCCCTTGCTTCCACCCTCCTCCCTGTACACATCACTCCCCACTCTCCCTCACCCCCACGCTCCCCACAGCCCCTCACGCCCCCAGTCCCTCACGCTCCCTCAGTCCCTCACGCTCCTCACCACGCTCCCACAGTCCCTCACGCCCCCAGTCCCTCACCCCCTGCCCCCCACGCCTCCCCAGCCCCCTAACGCCCCTCACCCCCCACCCTCACGCCCCTAGTCCCCCACGCCCTCAGCCCTCACCCTCACGCCCCTCAGCCCCTCATGACCTTTCCACCCTCCCCACCCACCCATCTCACTGACCCTCTTTCTCTCCCTTATCACCCTCACACCTCCTGAGAGACTGTTCCATTCCCTTCCCTCACCTCCTTCCCTCCACTTCACCCTTCCCTCCCTTCATCCTCCCTCCCCATTAACCTCACCTTGACCTTTCTCCCTCATCTTTTACCTGCTCCTCTTCCTGGCCCTAACCTTTCACCCTCCCATTACCCTCATTATCGTCCGGGCCTCCCTCCTCTCCTTCCCTCCCCTCTCCCTCCCTTTCCTCCCTCTCCTTTCTCTTCAGAGAGTGACAGCCTCGGTAGAAGAAGGAGGGTCACCTGCGCCCAGGTTAATTATCCCCCAGGTGACTCCAGCCACCTCTCAGCTGGTGGTAGTGCTGGTTGGTGATGGTGGTAGTATATATAGCTGATGATGGTGGTAGTGATTGGAGATAGTGATGGTGGTTGTGCTGGCTGCGGGTGGTAGTAGTGATTGGCGATGGTGGTTGTATTGGCTGCTGATGGTGATAGTGATGTGTGCTGGTGATGGTGGTAATGTTGGCTGGTAATGGTGGTAATAATCGGTGATGGTGGTGATAATAATCCTAATAACAATAGAAGTAATAATAATAATAATAATAATAATAATAATAATAATAATAATAATAATAATAATAATAAAGAGAAATAGAGAGAGAGCATTAAGAAGATCCCACGAAGAAGAAGACCAGAAATGCTAAAACAAACCACCAGACGATACTTGAAGTTAGGAAGTTAAGTTAGGCTCAAGGGGGAAGTTTGTAGAAGCGCATAGTGGAGAAGTCTTGAGCCCGATAGTGTGTGTGTGTGTGTGTGTGTGTGTGTGTGTGAGAGAGACAGAGAGAAGAAAAGTATGGGTTAATTACTAAATTTAATTGTGTTGTTTTACGGAGAGGAGTTTGTAATATCTCTCTCTCTCTCTCTCTCTCTCTCTCTCTCTCTCTCTCTCTCTCTCTCTCTCTCTCTCTCTCTCTCTCTCTCTCTAAGTTAGGTATCGGACTAACTATAATAATATGATGATAACTTTAATAATAATAATAAGAAGAAGAAAGAAGACGAAGAAGAAGAATAACAATAATAACTATAATAATTATAATAATAACAATAATAATAATAGTGACAATAACAATAATAACAGCACTAATAATAATAATAATAATAATAATAATAATAACAAATAATAATAACAACAACAACAACAACACATAATAACAACAACAATAACACCAATAACAACAACAATAACACCAATAACAACAACAATAACGCCAATAACAACAACAATAACACCAATAACAACAACAATAACACCAATAACAACAACAATAACACCAATAACAACAACAATAACACCAATCAACAACAACAATAACACCAATAACAACAACAATAACACCAATAATAACAACAATAACACCAATAACAACAACAACAACACCAATAACAACAACAATAACACCAATAACAACAACAATAACACCAATAACACCAATAATAACACCGCCACCCAGAGAATCACAACACCCTCCCTGACCTGCATCATAATATTACACAAGGCAGAATAATCATCAAGTGTTGTAGCTCCCTGAAAGTTAATCTCCCTTAATGGCACGAAATTAGTCGCTAACAAATTCATTACATCTCATTAGGAAAAAAGATTTTATAAAGGATTCATTAAACCCGATTAATTTTGCCCCTTTAACACAATGTTTTTTTGGTTCGTTTTTTTTTTTCGTTTGGTAATAATTATTTTTTTTTAGTTTAATGTGATTGTAATTGTTTGTTATTATTATTTTATTATTATTATTATTATTATTATTATTATTATTATTATTATTATTATTATTATTATTATTGTTGTTGTATTATTGTTTATCTTTAATAGACTTGTCATATGGTAAGAATTAAGAATGACTGTTATGGTGGGAGTAGGGATGGTGGTTAGAAAGAGGTGGTTAGGGATGGTCAGAGAGGGTTGGTGATTGTGGTTAGGGTGATTAGGAAGAACTAATGGTGATTGTGGTTAGGAAGGAGAGATGATGGGCGTGTTTAAAAGTGGTAGTGGTGGTTATGGAGGGATGGTGGTAGTTGAGGTTGGTTAAGGCGGGTGATTGTGGTTTTAGGTGATTAGGGAGGTGATGAAGGAGGGTGAGGTGATGAGTGAGGGTCAGGAAAGGGGGAGGTGATGAGTGGGGTCAAGGAGGAGGGGAGGTGATGAGTGAGGGGTCAGGGAGGAGGGGAGGTGCAGGAAGATGAATCACCTCCTGACAGACGATAAAGCGAGGCAGGGAGTGGGGGAAGTGAGTGAGAGAGAGAAAGAGAGTAAGTGAGACAGAGAGAGGTAATAAAGGCATCATTTTCCCTTTTCATCTTCAGCTGACCCACAGAGAGAGAGAGAAGCTTCGACGGGGTTACGCTGTTGTTAAGGTGAGAGGTGAAGATAAGACGGAAATGGAAGGAGAGGTGAGAAGGAAGAGGGATGAAGGAGGTGAGGGAAGCAGGAGGGGAAGGAGAGGTGTGGGGAGGAGAGGAAGAGGGTAGGGAGTTGAAGGGAGGAAAGGAGAAACGATGGGAGGAAGGGGGAGGAAAAAAATGGGTAGAGAGGAAGGGAGAAAGAGGAGGAACGTATAGGGAGTGGAAAGAATAGGAATGGGAAGGGGAGAAAGGAAAGGAGGTTGAGGTGTAAGGAGTAGGAGGAAGTGAAGGAGGAGTTATCAGAGGCTGAGTTAGATTAATTCTCTGGTTTCGTCGCTAGTTTAAGGGATTTCTCTCTATTTAACGGTGTGAATGGAGAGAGAGAGAGAGAGAGAGACTGTTGTATAATCTATCCAATACTTATATAACTCGCCAAACAACCCAAAATAACCAGACTTTAATTTTCACTGAAGAAACGACGAAATAAAAAAAAATGTGAAGGTCTTTGAAAGTTTCCAGTTACTAATTTCCGGCTCTCCTTTTTTTTCCAGGACCAGGTAGTGTTTGGATGGCCTTCACTCCTCCGGGTCAGGTAGTGTTTAATATGCATTAATTCTCATATTTAACGTGATTTATGATTGGATGACTGTCACATTTTCTTCTCTTCCTTTTCCTCTTGGTTGGTTATCTCTTCACCAATAACATTCGTTTCTTTAGTTGATTTGAATTGTAATTTGTGTTTGGACGGGTGCCAGTCCTCCTCCTCCTCCTCCATCTGCTTGGCAAGTGTTTGGTCATTATCATTAATTATCTTAGTTAATGTGAATTGTCATTAGTGCTTGAATGGATGTCATTGCATCCTCCTTCTCATTGGCTCGTGTGATAATAGTAATTACTTATTTAGTGATTGTGAATTGTGATTAGTGTTTGAATTGCTGCTACTTCTTTCTCTGTTTCTGGTTGGCTAGTGTTGGGCCAATAGCAATGAGTCATTTAGTAATTGTACATTGTGATTGGTGATTAACAGGCTGAACTGTTATTACGGGAGCAATTACTGGAGAATTACAGTACCGTTCATGATCCTAATTACAAATTTAACCTATTTAATCCTTGTTATTAATTTCAACTAATTTACATGAGCCATAGATTAAATTACATATACATATATTTATAGGGTACAGGTGAAGGCTGTTCCTCGACCTGTGTATGTATGTATGTATGTATGTATGTATGTATGTATGTATGTATGTACGTATGTATGTATGTATGTATGTATGTATTGTGGGTAGTATATCCGTATAAGTGATTTTGTGTTTGTTATAGGAAATATTTACAGATTTTGGATCACCAGAAGATTAAACACCTCAGTTTGTTTTACTGGATGATTAAGCGCTCAAACCTAACCTAAGCTAACCTACCCTACCCTACCCTACCCTACCCTACCCTACCCTACCCTACCCTACTTTACCCTACCCTACCCTACCCTAAACCCCCCAGGTAGCCTTAGGAAGTTTAATTATCAGGTGTAATAAGTCAAGGAGCCTAATCTACAGGTGACCCTCTTATTACCTGGGCGTGAGGTCAGGTAGAATTCCTAAAAGTTCGTCAGGTTATAATCTTCTCTCGTAACTTAGGGAACAGGAGAGGTGAGGAGGGTAGGGAGTAATTATGTGCGTCTGGTTGTTATAGAGTGTAAGTGGAATTTTGACGCCATTTTGAGAACCAGCTTTGAATCGTAGTTTTAAGTATGTCAGTGGCAATGCAAGTTGAGAGTTTTTACAATGTGCGTCCTGTGTAGAGAGAGAGAGAGAGAGAGAGAGGTCATCTGTCGTTAGTCCCCCACAAACTAGCAGTAAGATGTGGGTTTGTTTGTCCTGGTCCACTGTGTGTGTGTGTGTGTGTGTGTGTGTGTGTGTGTGTGTGTGTGTGTGTGTGTGTGTCCGGGTTAACGTGACGTGATATAGATTCGTAAGTGCAACACAATATAACGTAGTGGAGCTTAGAGTGAAGTATTGTAGCAGAATACGAAAAAACTTACTGTAAAGAATGATTTGTTCCTACTTTTTTCCCTGTATCTTTAACACATTCTTACTCTCCCTCTCCTACTCTTCTTATACGCTTCCACCTCCCCCCTCCCCTCCTCCTCCCCCTCCCCTCACCTTTACTCTTTCCTTTACTGTCACATATTGCCAACCTCCTACTCTCACGCCCTCCCCCCCCCCCCCGCCTCCTCGCCTCCTCGCCTCCCACACACTCACTCTCCTACTCTCTCCCTGACTACTCATCCACAACCCTATTGACCCTCACCACCGCTTCACTTTATATCACGTCTCCATACTTCTCTCTTACCCCCCCTCCTCCTCTTCCTCCTCCTCTTCCTCCCCCTTCTTCCTATAAGCTGGGCTCTCCTCCGTCTTTGGAATTCTTCGCCTGGCGGTAGTACTCGCCCTCCCTGGCAGCCAGTAGTTCCTCCTCTTTCCACTATTCTTCTTCCTCTTCCTCTTTATCCTCTCGCTACTTTTCCTCATCCTTCTCCATCCTCTTCTTCCTCTCCTTTCTTCTTCCCTCCTCCTCCTCCTCCTCTCCTCCTTCTCTCATTCCTCCTCCTTATCTTCTTCTTTCTCCTCCTCCTCCCCCCCTCTTCTTCCTCCTCCTCCCTCAGATCAAACAGTAGGTGTCTTTCGTTGTCGTCACCTCCCGCCCAAAACCGTAATGGATTCCTTAAATGTGTTCTGAATTCACCCGCGCCACCTCTCTCTCTCTCTCTCTCTCTCTCTCTCTCTCTCTCTCTCTCTCTCTCTCTCTCTCTCTCTCTCTCTCTCTCCTCTCTCACTGTACTGCTGCAATTTAAAGGACGTGTAATCCTCTTTCCGTGTGTTTCCAATTTTAAGAATGGATCCGGATGAATTGGTGGAGAAGGAAGAGTCCGCTGCGTGGTGATGGTGGTGATGGTGAAGGGAGTGGTAGTGATGGTGTGAATTGGTGGTGATGTGGTGATGATGGTGATGATAGTGGAGGCAATGGCGGTGGTGGTGATGATGGTGGTGGTGATAGTGGTTATGGTGGTGGTGATGATGATGATGGTGATGATGATGGTGGTGATAGTGGTTATGGTGGTGGTGATTATTGTGATGGTGGTGGTGATGGTGGGAGGTTGGGAGGCCGACTTCAGGGCCTCTCTCCTCCTCCCCCACCGCGATGGACCTCTTAACACCGTCGACTTTCACATCTGTTGCTCTGATTTATCTCCTAATGTCTCCCTCTCTCCCCTCCCTCCCTCTCTCTCCTCCTCCTCCCCTCCCTCCCTCCCCTCCTCCCTCCCCTCCCTCCTCCCCTCTCCTCCTCCCTCCCCTCTCTCCCTCCCACCCCTCCCCTCTCTTTCTCTTTCCTCTCCTTCGTTGCTGTTATTTCCACGTTTTCTTTGTCGTCTCTTATCGCGTTTTCTCTTGATTGTGTTCATTATTTTTTCTTATCGTTGTTATTTCCTTTATATTTTGCAGCCCATAGTTGTGTTTATTGTTGTTTTTGTTGTTGTTTTTGTTATTTTTTGTTGTTGTTTTTGTTGTTGTTTTTTGTTGTTTTTTGTTGTTGTTTTTGTTGTTACCATGTGACTGTTAACTCATTGGATTTTAATTCCCCACCGTATCGGAAGGGAGAGGTTAGTTAAGGTTAGTTAAGGTTAGGTTAGGTTAGGTTAGGTTAGGTTAGGTTAGGTAGTAGGTAGGTAGGTAAGGTTAGGTTGGAGTTAGGTTAGTTAAGGTAAGGTAAGTAAGGTAAGGTAAGGTAAGGTAAGAATGTCTAATTATCTTCTGTCCGTCTGTTCTTTCGTACATAGGATATAAACATGATAACATAGATAAATAGCGACAGATATCAACCTCAGGAGGGTTCAATAAGCAGCGTCTTTTGTCATTTTTGGTTGGATTTATGTAGGGTGTCACTCATTCACTCACTCACTCATCACTGTCATTCACTCACTTACTCACTCACATCACTCACCTTCAGCGGGGATCAGGTATCGGTTTGGTGACTTGTGTATGACAGGTGATACTACACTATGCTCTTTGCTTATATGGCGGGTGTAATTACTGTACTAACTGTAATGTTCGTGACTACATACCTGTGATGTATTATTATTATTATTATTATTATTATTATTATTATTATTATTATTATTATTATTATTATTATTATTATTATTATTATTATTATTAGTGTTATTATTTTTATCTGCAACACTTACAATGGTCCCCCACGTGTGTCTACAGGTTTAGGCCCCTTGAATACTATGGTTAGATCCCTGTATATGATGACTTAACCCCTTGAATATGATAATTTAACCCCTTAAATACGATGATTTAACCCCTTGAATGCGATGATTTATCCTCTTGAATACGATGATTTAACCTCTTGAACACGTTGACTTAACCCTTTGAATACGATGACTTAACCCCTTGAATACGATGACTTAACCCTTTGAATACGATGACTTAACCCCTTGAATACGATGACTTAACCCCTTGAATACGATGACTTAACCCCTTGAATACGATGACTTAACCCCTTGAATACGATGACTTAACCCCTTGAATACGATGACTTAACCCCTTGAATACAAAGACTTCGAATGAGCAAGTTTTTAGCAATTGTTCAGTTTAACAGGACTTCGAATACCAGAGAGAGTTAATGAGACACCGTACCTCGGATAAGGTAAGGAGAGCCGGTATGTGAGAGATGTTGGGGACCTTCAAATAATCATCATACCTGTACACTCGGTACTATAAAATATTATGTGGTATCGTTCTTGGTCTCAATGTGTATGTATATATAGTGGGATGTATATCATTATACCCTGGCTGGTCATTATATCGTGTGTGTGTGTGAGTGTGAGTGTGTGTGCGCGCGCGCGCTGTTATACTCCAACTATGTTTTATTTCGTTATGGTAACACCAAGGAAGGTAGAGTGCTCTACCTTCCTTGGGTAACATTCCATTGGATCTCAAGACTCTCTCTCTCTCTCTCTCTCTCTCTCTCTCTCTCTCTCTCTCTCTCTCTCTCTCTCTCTCTCTCTCTCTCTCTCTCTCTCTCTCTCTCTCTCTCTCTCTCTCTCTCTCGTGCATTTTGTGTTGGTACATTAATCTCGGCCACCGAGACAAGCTTCATTAGCAATTACTCTTGTATTGTGTCACATATATATCTTAAGTGCGCCTGGGTATATATATATATATATATATATATATATATATATATATATATATATATATATATATATATATATATATATATATACACACGTGTGGTGGGGGGGTATTAACCAGGTGAGACACAACAACAGGCAGTAAACAAAGTTACACAAGACGGTGAAAACAAAATGTACAACCCGGAGTGTGTTTATAAATAATTCAGTGGCGGGTGAGAGTAACAAGCCTTCCTCTGTAGGCGCTGACAGCCACTGTAGACCCGTGAACCAGTGTATAAACCCGTGAACCACTTTAAACCTGTGAACCCCCACTATGAATCATTGAACCAGCAACTGACTAACTTTACATGGTACATAGTTGTATACATCTTAACTCTGAGCTCATACTTCCCGTGTGCGTGCGTAAAAAAAACGTCAACATTATGTATCTATCAACCTGAGAATCTTTATGTCATAATATCAATATTGAACTCGTGATATACCCCCTCCTCTCCCCTCCCCTCCCTCCATCTAAAAGTACCCCCCCTCACCTCACCCCCCTCCCCGGTAAGGTCGTATAGCCCGGAGAGACGTGGTATAATGCAAATTTTTACAAGGCGTTATTTCGAGAGCCAGAAATACGAGGTCGCGAAGAATACGACGTTTGGGAGGGGAGCGTAATAAGAGGCGGAGAGTGTATGTTGACAGAAATGTGAGGTCCGCTGGGAGTCTCTGTATATACCTGGGTCGTGGAGGTCTACCAGGGTATGGATGTAGAACCCAAGTGTTTTATTTATAAGGTGTTGAATTCTGTTTGTCTTTTGTTTCTTTTGGAGTTTGGAATTTATAGTTGGAATAAGATTTGGATTATTTTGTTTATATTTGTATGTTGTGTTTTATTATGGATTAGAAGGATAAAGAATCATTTATAAGGAATTGGATTATTTTTTTTTATTAGTTTGGATTCTATAGAAGAGAGTTAGGATATTAGGTAATATTTCCTCATATGTGGTATTTATGGGGTACGGGATTCTATAAGGGTATGGAAATAAATAAGGGATGAATGTACTCCACTTAAAAGGTATTGGATGCCATATTTTACGCGCCTGGAACCATTAGAGTAGGATTAAGAGGCTTCTGTTTGTTACTACACTATTTATATGGATTTTAAGAGACTATAAGAGCTTGGATCTCTTGTATATGGAGTTGAATCCTATTTTTGAGGAGTTTGGAAACTATGATAGAGGGTTACGATAGTTCTTTTTTTTATTGTACACCATACGTATGCATTTCGTAGGTGCAGTAGCTGGGTATATATTGCCATTAGAGAATAAGTAAAGATATCGTTCATATTTACGATAGTTGGAGTGTTGACGAAGGAAGCATGAAATGTAGAGGTTGTTCTGTCGTGAATTATAATCTAGTAATGGACTCTCTCTCTCTCTCTCTCTCTCAATGACGTCATGCGTGTATTTGAAATTTAATTAACTCTTGAATATATATCTTACGAAACGAAATTCAGCTTCACTTGATTTCTGATGTAAACAGAATCCTGCTTACCTGCAGAGAGAGTAAAATAATAATAATAATAATAATAATAATAATGATAATAATAATAATAATAATTTAATAAGAAAAATAATCTATTGGAGGCATGGGAGCGGTTACAGGAATATTAGATGTATCGTAATTATTCAAATTAGCTGAAAGTTAGATGAATGTGATGTATGAAAATATGTTGTAATCATTCGAAAATTAGTTAGAAATAGATGACAATTAGTTGGAATTTGCTGAAAGTAATGGCAGAACTAATGTATTATTGATATCCAGAAATGAGCAAGAATTAGTTGATTATCAGGATAAAATTATTTCCCCATTACATGAGAATTAGCCGGAATAAGCTGAGAATTATAACAGCATAAATCCTTGCAATAGATGAGCTGGAATCAATGTAGAATTAGTTGAGCTTAATGAGTTAACTTCATCACTGTCACCGGGAAATTAATTTAGGATAAGTTGAGAATTAGCTGAATTACAGGACTGAACTACCCTGAGATGAGCTGGAATTAGTCGAGTCGGTGGGAGGTGTGTGTGTGTGTTCTAAAGATCTTCTCACATCCCCAGTTATAGGTATTTCTCACATCCCCATTAACAATGATACAATACACGGGGAGGTTAGGTTAGGTTTGGTTAGGTTTGGTTAGGTCAGGTCAGGTCAGGTCAGGTCAGATCAGGTTAGGTTAGGTTAGGTGCATTAAGCTGGTAATCCGTATTTACTCCTCATTAACTTGTGATGCGAGAACAAAACTGACTCACTTAAGCTACTAAAGAAAGGCAATGAATTAAATGGCTTGAAATTGCACTAATACTCTACTCTAACTAGTTAAGGTAGAGTCACAGTGTTATTGTGGTGTCACATTTGACCGTCTTAGCTAAAGTTGAACTGTTAGTTGCATTCCTGCTTCTTGAGTTACTAGAAATAACTGCTCTACCTTCTTCTGAGACTCCGGGATCATGTGATGGCCCTGTCAGCTGCCTCTCCTAATTTTTTTCCACCTCATTTAAAGTGAAAATCATCTCAAATTGCTGACGTAATCGATGAGTAACAAGTTGCTTTCGGAAGACCGATAAGCAGTAACTAATCTTAATGTTTGTATAATCTGCCTTTCTATATCATAACTGTTTCTTAAATTTTCCATTCAACATTACCTGCGCCATTGAGTCCATTATTTATTTATGTATTTTATCTTGAGTTACTGATACGAGAGAGGGTTGAAATACAGTATGTATATAAAGGTGTACGACATTCAATTGCACGTTAACATTATCAAGCAAGGTACGATACTTTGTCTAGCAAGTTAGGTAGGGAGGGAAATATCGCACGCCCGAGCATCAACAAAGGTTATCATCTCCTCGAGCGGGATTTAATGGTCGTAAACCAATAAAGACACGGGTTTACGCGGCGGGAAAAAAACTCTCGTTCATATCCAAGAGATATTTCACGTCTATAAACCAAACAAAAGAACAAGGTTTACGCGATAAAGCTTGAGCGTTAAGAAGAGATAAACCCGGGAGTGATTGTCGGCAAGTTGACGCAAGAGCGGGTGATCAGCGGGGCCAGACGACTTGCTATCGCCCACTGCTGTCAGCCAATCACCGTCGCGTCCTTCTGTGTAAAGACACTAAGATGTGAGTTTTGTTGTCTGCTTTAGTGTTTATGTCAGTAAGTATGCTCCTGCTACCGGTATAATACACTTGTTCTTGACACTCGTGATACCGGTACAGAGCCGTGTTGTCAGTGTACTTATATTACCGGTACAGAGCCGTGTTGCATATGACCAATACAGAGCCGTGTACACCCACCCATGAAGACCTAAAACAAAGAGCGTTCCAGGCGACGCACGAGTGAAACATTGAGGTAAAAACAGGGGAGACAGGCGGTGCTGGCGGAACACCCAGGATTGTGTCCACGAGAGTGTTAGCCGAAGGTGTTAAGTCGGGGCTTTTCTACCTCCACCACCACCACCACCGCACCACTACCACCCTCACTACCACCACCACCACCACCTCATCACTACCACCACCTCACCACTATCCCCACCCCTTCCATCACCACTTCCACTACCACTACCACCATCTCTTCCACCACCACCTTACCAATACCACCACCCTTTCCACCACCACCCCTTCCAACACCACCTCACCACTACCACTACCCCTTCCACCACCACCTCACCACTATTAGCACCAACACCACCACTATCCACGCGCACCCACCACTACCATCATCATCTATCTACAACCCCCACTCACTTACCACTACCACAATCCTTCATATAAACTACCTTCCTCACCATCATCCCTCTCCACGTCACAACCACCCCCTTCACCTACCACCACCCCCTCCCCCCTCTCCCACCACCACCACCACCATCATCTACAGTAAAGCAGAGGTGGACCACGATAACCATAGAGGCCTACTTTGCCTTCCTCTATCAGCTAACACTCCCTTCCTTGGCAGTGTCGTGGGTTCCTACTCTGAACCACATGACTGCCCTGTTGTAATAATCTCCTTATTAGAGTTCATACCTGTGGGGGAGGAGGGGGGGGGGCAACTACCTGCGTTCTGGGCCACTTCCTGGAACACCTTTCTTTCTTCATGAATGGTTTCTTGGATCACCTGTCTATCCTACCTTCTAGACCTACTGGGATACCTACATACAGTCTTGACCACGCGCTATCTGGGCCACTTATCATCATTTTGGACCCACACATGTCAAATCGCTGAAGAAAACCTCGTGAGTAAAATCCAATACTCTTAACGCCGGGTCTTACATGCTGGTCTTAAGATTCAGCAGCAGCGACGAGGCGAGCCAGCCAAAAATGCATTACGATTGGGTCAGAATCCAGTAAGATCTGCCGACTGAGGCGTTTCTTGGCTTTTTTATCGTAGCGTCGTAATCACTAAATGGCAGACGGTGTCGTAATTCTCTCTTTGCGAGTATTTTTAAAAGCATTAAGAGAGTGTGTTTATCAAGGATGTTACTGGCTGGTGGGAGAAATTTAAGAGAGATTTGGACGACAGGTGTTGGATTAGTTAAAGTTGACTTCTGGAGACACGACTGTGATTCCCTGTTGAAGATTTACGAGGGAGTATCATCGACTAATTCAGTGCCGGGAAAATACTCGCTAAATGTTTGTGATTCTCTTAAATAAACAGAGTTAGTTATACTGGCGAGTGTCACTGTGAAGTTATTACAAAGGTTTATTGTGGCTTTTAGAGTACGAGGAACTTGTTAGTAATATTTACCTTGTGAAAATATTAAGCATTCTGGTAAAAATCCAATAATAAGCTGACAATTTTTACGAAACTAAAGCTGAAAATCTTGAATAAATTGAAACATTAGCTGAAATTCTTTACGAAAATGATACATCCACCAAAAATCATGACGAAACTGAAAAAAAAAAATTAAATAAAAAACAATAAAAATACTGAGAAACATTAAACCCAAATCTTGTTAACTTTTGTATTAAATATATACATGAACCAGATAAGGTGAGTTAGGTGTAAGCCATCAGGGATAGAAGAAGACTTATGTAGACACTCAAAACAAATGAGAATCTGCCATGTGGTATTAAACTCTCCTGCCTGGGTGAGGAAGAGGATCTGGGAGAGCAGTATCTGATACCTTTTAAGAATAACGATGAAAAAATACTAAAATAAGAAATAAACCAAAAATAAAAATACTAATATATATATAAAAAAATATTATTAAACTGACGAACATTGAAGTAGATAAATACATAGATAGTTATGAAAATAGATAGAATTCTATAGATGGTTATAACTATAGATATAAAATAAATAAAATAATGGGAAAAGGAGTACAGACTTGGGTGGAGTAATGGAGTAAAAATTATGCAGTTAAAAGAACCAAAGCAAAGGAAATGTGAATAAAACTGAATTAAAAATAAATCGTGGTAAATAAATCTACGGTATACTCTATCCGCATTTCACTTAGTCTTTACTTTCGCCCCTTTGGAGTTGTCGAATGTTTATCATAAATGTTAATCCGATAAACATTTGTCTCTCATCAATTTTAACTTCTTTGGCCCTCAAAATGTTCACGTCACGTATGTTTATTTAATGAATTTTTTTTTCAATTGTTTAATAAATTTGGGGGGCTAAAATGTTTATGTTCTAAATGTTGACCTGATGAACAGTTTCCTCTAATCTTTCAACATTTTGGGGGGAAGGAATCATCAAAATGTTTAAGTTCCCTAAATATTGATTTAAGATTATTTCGTATCCTCATTCTTGCTTCTGAAAATGTTTACTCGCCATATAAGTTTATTCAATAAAGACTTTTCTCTAAATTTTACAACATTAATTTTTTATCGATGATCAACACATTTACCTGCCATAAACATCGACCAAAATAAACATTCCCTTGAAATTCGATTGTCAAATATTTGTCGTTTTGTGGGATGTTAACTCTTGAATGTTTATATTGAGAAATAACTCATCCGTATTGTGACCGTCTATACTTAATGATCCCCGCCATAATAATAATAATAAAAATAATAATAAAAATAATAATAATAATAATAATAATAATGAATCAAATTATATCTAAGAGTCCGCCATTATTTCCATGTTGGAGTCACCGGAATGAATTATTAATCTAGGCTCGGGCTATAAGATTAATTTTCTGATTCTGAACCTGCAAAGGTGATTAAATATTTGCATGAATCAGGAGACGCTGATTTAATTAATTTTGCCGTCAATGTTAAGATGTTGTATTAGTTTAGCTGCGAATAAAGAACAAGTTACAGTGTTCTCTAGTCTACTGATCTGTATTGGGAGTTTGATATACACACACACGCACACACACACACACACACACACACACACACACACACACACACGCACACACACACACACACACACACACGCACACACACACACACACACACACGCACACACACATCAATAATACGTCATCACACACACACGTACGCACACACACACACACACACACACACACACACACGCACACACACGCACACACACGCACACACACATGTTTTCTCTTGTGATTGTTTCTTGTCTGACTTTCTTTGTTTATTTTTGTGTACTTACCCACCCACCCACCCACCCACCCACTCCACTCCACTCATTCACTCCACTCACCTCCCACCTACCGGCTGTGAGACGACTAACCCTAGTTCGCGTGGGGTTATATTGCCTTTGTCTTGCTGAACCACAGCTGTTTGATGGTGTGGGGAGGGAGGTGGGGGGAGGGGGTGAGAGAGATGAGGAGGAGGGGGTGAGGGGGAGATGTGGGGGTGAGGGGAGATGGGGAGGGGAGGGAGGGGAGGGGAGGGGGAGTGAGGAGATGGGGTGAGGGAGGGAGGGGAGGGGAGTGAGTAGACTAGGGCAGCTCTGTTTATTTTAGCTTCATTAAGGCCACGTCAGGTCAGCAAGTGTCAGGTCAGGCTTGGGGTCTCTCTCGTAGTATCACATTCCAATATGTCTTTATTCCTTTCCTCTCTCTCTCTCTCTCCCCTCTCCATCTCCTTCCGTCTCTCTTCCCTCTACCTTCATCTCTCTACCTCTCTACCTTCTCCCACTCCATTTCTCTTACTTCTCCCACTCCCTCCACCTGTCTACCCTCTCCATCCATCTCTACCCTCTCCCTCCCCCTCTCTACCCTCTCCCTCTCTACCCTCTCCCTCTCTAACCTCTCCTCCCTCCATCTCTACCCATTCTTATCGACGTTATGTAACAGGAGACGCTAACGTGTCACATTGCAATATTTTTTTTTCATTTTTACTCTTTCCCTCCCATTTCCATCCCTCCCTCCCCCATCCATTTTTTTTCCTCTCCCCTTCTTTTTCTTTCTATCTTTCATTTCCCTCTTCCATCCCTCTCACCATATAACGTTCCTTCCTCTCCGTTTCTTCCTTTACCCTCCTTACCTCCTTTCCTCCATGTCCCCTTCTCTCTCTTTCTACCTTCCCTGTCTCCCCTTTCCCTTCCTCTCTTTCGACCTCTTCCGCTACCATCCTCTCTACGATCCCTCTCATCTTCCCTTCCTCCCCCATTTCTCTTTTAACCCTCCTCTCCCTCCCTCCCTCTTTTCTATCATCTCTCCTTTACCGCCTACTCCCCTCCGTCCCTCTCTCCATCTTCACCTCTCCCTTCAACCTCTCTCTCCTTCATTCCCTCTTTTCCTCCCCATCTCTCCCTCTTCTCCCTTCCCTCTCACCGTATCCATCAACAATAACAAGTCTTCCTAGAGTATCACACTGAAATAAACATATACATATTCTTTCCATTAAACTCTCCCACTAATGACATCATCAACCTTAGCCCTTCGATCTTCCAGCGAGAAAGAAAAAAAATATTGACATCACCACCAACACGAGGCGAGCCAGGCGATGGATTGTGTTTTTTTTTGCCTCACCTGTAAATAACACCGGGTTTTATTAGCTCACCTGGCAGAGGGGTACACACGAAGACGGGAAATGTGGATGCTGTCTTTGTTGCGTGTTGAGCGTTTGTCGTGCGTCATTAGTTACGTCGTACGTCCGTTGTCCACCTGTAATACCATCGTACGTCCGTTATGTGTACGTCGCCCTTGTGGTCTCGTCCGTTGATACAATAGAGTTAATACACTATAGTGTTGAAAGTTCTTATAAAGTGTGTGTGTGTGTGTGTGTGTGTGTGTGTGTGTGTGTTATAGGATTGTTCACCTTTCCTGCGCGTGTTTCTAATGATAAACAAACATACATTTCCCGGCTGTTAATAATCATTTGTTTAAAGGTGAATCCATTGACGGTAAATAAAACTTTTTTCTCTAAGATAAAACACAAATAAAACAAAATAAAACACCAAAATTATATTAGACAAACTTTTCACCTGTGTATATTTTGTTTGTTTTGTCTGAGAGAAAACTGAGCTAAAAAGGGGTTATTTTATTCATGTTGTGAGAAGCTCCTAAGTCGAATTCTCAAAAAATCTTATATTGTTGAATTTTTTTCCTAAAGTACAGAGTAACGATGGAGTTTCGGTGCACATTTGACGCCATTTTGGTAACTAGTAATCTGTTGTAGCTAAAGTCTGTCTTATCAGTTCTTTCTCTGTTTTAAGAGAACGAATTTTACGATCCTTTAAAAATTCGGACGTCAGGCAGATGGTGTTTAATATATGGGTCCCAGATTTACCTGTCTTGAGGGTGGTGGGCTGGATGACTTACCTGTCTTGAGGGTGGTGGGCTGGATGACTTACCTGTCTTGAGGGTGGAGGGCTGGATGACTTACCTGTCTTGAGGGTGGTGGGCTGGATGACTTACCTGTCTTGAGGGTGGAGGGCTGGATGACTTACCTGTCTTGAGGGTGGAGGGCTGGATGACTTACCTGTCTTGAGGGTAGAGGGCTGGATGACTTACCTGTCTTGAGGGTGGTGGGCTGGATGACTTACCTGCCTTAACGGTGGTGGGCGGAATGACTTTATAAATCACCTGCTCTGAGGAAGGTGGGCGTGATGACTTTGTAAATCACCTGCTCTGAGGAAAGTGGGCGTGATGACTTACCTGCTCTAAGGGTGGTGGGCGGAGCGAGCACCACGCCTGTAGGGTTGGAGGCGCGGCACTGGTAGACGGCAGCGTGTACATCCTGGCGGTAGTCGGTGCCACTGAAGGGCCAGATGACCAGTGACCCGTTATTCAACACCTGTCGAAGGGGAGACGGGAGGGTCACCTGGGCACTCCATAGGTACTCAGTCACTCACATCTGTTTAGCACGTATACAGGCGCCCCGTACATAACGCATATGATACATGTGCACATAAAACTTTAACTTGCACACAAACACTGGCACTGACATGTACATATAGAAATACATACACGAACAGACATAAACACACAATCCTTATATACACAACTCTCATAGACACACACACACACACATACACACACACACACACACACACACACACACACACACACACACACACACACACACACACACACACACACACACACACTCACACTCACCTCCCTCACGCCGGCGATATTGGTGACGGGGGAGTGGTCGAGGTTGAGCCAGGTGATCTGAGGGGGCGGGTCACCTTTCGCCAGGCACCCCAGCACTGTCCCGGAGGTGTTGGTGAAGGTGACCACCCCGGGGGGCGGCTCCACCAGCACGGGGCCAGCTGGAGCACCTGTACCCCCGACGCTCACTGCCCCGCCTGAAAACAAGGTAAAATAAAGTAGGTCAGTGTTTATATATAAGTAGGTCAGGGTTTAAGTACAGTTGCAGTGAGTAGTGTTATTGTTTTGTGCGGTTTTTGGTAGTGGTATGCGGTTTTGGGTGGTGGTCTGCGGTTTTGGGTGGTGGTGTGCGGTGTTTGGTGGTGATGTGCGGTTTTTGGTGGTGGTCTGCGGTTTTGGGTGGTGGTGTGTGGTGTTTGGTGGTAGTCTGCGGTTTTGGGTGGTGGTCTGCGGTTTTGGGTGGTGGTCTGCGGTTTTTGGTGGTGGTCTGCGGTTTTGGGTGGTGGTGTGCGGTGTTTGGTGGTGATGTGCGGTTTTTGGTGGTGGTCTGCGGTTTTGGGTGGTGGTCTGCGGTTTTTAGTGATGGTTTGCGGTTTCTGTAGGTCTTTAGCGCATTTTGGTGGTGTTGTACGGTGTCTGGTTGTCTTGTGTGGTTTCGGGTTGCTCTGTGTTGGTTCTGGTTGCAGGGATCAAAGCAATATGCGGGTATTGCTCACTATTTCCAGTACGGATTAGATATCGATTGAGCCTTGCTGCCAGTGATTAGTCTGTCAACACAGGTATACACAAAAGAGTATAACTATTGATTGGGATTAACAGCTGATTATTTACTCTGACGACGGAAGAGTCTACACGTATATCCAGGTGCATGTAAACTTCTGTGTGTGTGTGGGGGTGGAGGATAAGTCTATGTGTACATGTATTGAGTCAATTTTACTTGTATATTCCTGTTTGCATGGAAACTTAATTACTGAATACATATGCATCCGGGTATACATATGCATCTATGTATATATGCATTCATAGCTATACATATAAACCGTTGTATACATGTACACCCAGGTATACATGTAAGTCAACGTATTGCTTATACCTGAGTGTATACACGTACAGCATTTAAAACTAATTAATCTTATGTCAAATATGTACGTAAAGAGAGAGAGAGAGAGAGAGAGAGAGAGAGAGAGAGAGAGAGAGAGAGAGAGAGAGAGAGAGAGAACAAGATGGCTCCCTGCTAACCAATCGCTGGTATGGATGCAGTCAGTGTGTATTGGTTCCACAACAAGCGCCTGTACGAGCGATCAGCAACGCCACTACGAGCAATTAACAACAGCTGGCGGACCACTCCACCCACGTAATAACACGCTATGGGTACTACGCCAGACGAAACCTTCTCTCCCCTTCTGCCCGTAGTGGCGTTGATTTGTAGTAATAACTTTGATTACGATATTACCGACGATGCCTTACTCCTTCCTTCCTTCCTTCCTTCCTCGTATTCATTGCTTCTTTCCTTCCTTCCTTCCTTCCTTCCTTCCTTCCTCGTATTCATTGCTTCTTTCCTCCCTTCCTTCCTTCCTCGTTTTCTTTGCGTCTTTCCTATTCCTCTTCCAATTTCTCCCTCCTCCTCCTCCTCCTCCTCCTCCTCCTCCTCCTCCTCCTCCCCCTCCCCCCCTCTACTCTACCGCCTCCTCCTCCTCCTCCTCAACCACCCACATTTCTCTTGACTTCCCTCACCCCTTCTCTTCCTTCCTTCTCCTCTTCCTTCCTCTTCCTCCTCCTCTTCTTCTTCTTCTTCTTCTTCTTCTTCCTCCTCCTCCTATTACCTCCCATCTGAAGTATTTTCAATTTAGTGAAGTGGCCCTTTCCCTTAAGTAGTACAGATTAAGGTTCGTAATAATGTTGTTGGTGAGGCAGATCCCATACTAGGGTGTGTGTGTGTGTGTGTGTGTGTGTGTGTGTGTGTGTATTAGTGTGTGTGTGTGTTCTCTCAAAGTCGCCACAGGAACAAGTCATTGGTGTAAGTCGCCCTAAGAAATGATTCAGTCGTTTGAGTCACCACAGAAATGAGTCGTTTAAATTGTGTGAGTCATTTGAGTCTAATGTTAGTCAAGAGAGTCATTTGGGTGATCGTGAGTCGTTTAGGGGTGGTCGTGTGTGTCGTTTAGGTGGTCGTGTGAGTCGTCTGGGGTGATGGAGTGAGTCGTTTGAGTCGTGTGAGTCGTGTGAGTGGTTGTATCACCCTCACTGGCCGCTTGATGACTCCTGGTCTTATTTACATACAGCCAATAAGGGTCTGATGTCCTTGTCGCCATGCATAGATTATAGAGCAGGGGATATCTCTCTCTCTCTCTCTCTCTCTCTCTCTCTCTCTCTCTCTCTCTCTCTCTCTCTCTCTCTCTCTCTCTCTCTCTGCATCGTTAGGTTAGGTAGAGTTTTAGAATAATTTTGACGCCATGTTTGCTCCACCTTTGTCTCGTAGCTGTAGTGGGCGAGTGAAAACGTGATTCTCAGGTCTCCAGTTAAGAGGGGAAGCTTTTAACTTGGGAATTAACGTTACATTTTTATCAGAGTGAAAAAGATGTAATTTTTACCACTTCAAGTAAATGGATATTTTAACTTACGAAGAGAAACAGACAGACAGAGACAAAGGAAAACGACCAAAGATAAACTGAATTACGTACACACACACACACACACACACACACACACACACACATAGACAGACAACAGATAAGTAGACAGAGATAAGAATAAAGATAAAACAAATATAATAAAAATATTAACAATCATGGCTGACATCGTCTTCCTCTCCCCCTGATCTTCCTCCTCTTTCTCTCCTCATTATGGACTTTTCTCTTCTCTCACCTCCTCTCTCCTTCCATAACCTCCCCTTCGCTCCTTCTTCCATACATCTCCCTCTTCTATTCCTCATCTAAACCTTTTCACCTACCCTCTTCCTTCCATCTTATCTCTCTCCCTATTCCCCTCCTCTCCCTTAATCTCCTCCTCCCCTCCCCTCCCCTCCCCTCACCTACCCTACCCTAACACCCCTTCCCTCCCCCTCCCTCCATTACCCATCCTCCTCCCTCTACCCCTCCCGCCCTCCCTCCCCTCCCCTCACCTCCCCACCCCCCTCCCCACCTCCCTCCTCCCCTCCCTCCCCACCCCACCCCTCCCCTCCCCCTCCCTCCCCTCCCCTCCCACCTCCCACCAACAACAGGCCCTTCAGCAAACAACAACTCAGCCAACCGTCGGAGAAAATCCTTCCATTACACCAGCATAACTTGGCAGCAATGGGAACCGGCAGCTCAAGCCCACCCACCCACCACCCTACCCCTACCCACATCCTACCCCCCCCCACACCTCCACCCCACCCCTCCTCTGTCCTTGAAAATCAAGCAAAAACACCCAACTGACTAATTTCTTCAGGGGCCATTGGTAGGTGACGTGAGATTGATGTTCCGTGGGAGAATTTAACATTAAAATGGTTTATGTGTGATAATCCCCATTTTTCACATTTTAAGGAGACGATTTGTGTTGTGGAATAGGATCGTGGTGGAATAGGATTGTGGTAGAGAATTGTGGTTTCAGGAATGGGTGGATCAACATCGTGTGGAAAGGAATGAGTTGGATGTGTAGAAATGGATACTCTCTCATGGGTAGGATATATTCACAAAGATACGTCACAAATCCTTCCTACCTGTCCCAACCCTCCTCCATTTCTTCTTAACTCTTCCCTGAGTCTACCTCCTCTCCTCCTCCGCCCTATTCCTCTTTCTCCCTCCTCCCCTTTCTTCATCCTTTTCTCTCCTTCTCTTTCTCCTCTCCTCCTGCTTCTCATTTTCCACTTTCTCGTACTCCTCTCCTCCACCCCCCCTCTCCCTACCCTTCCCCTGTCTTCCTCCCACCACTTCTCCCCACACCACGAACTTATTAACCCACCTTTAAATTATGATTATCAGACTAATTTCTCGTATAGGAAAGCTGTCACAATAACATGGTTCCCGACACTCAGAGAATCGTAGTTATTTTCACCTCTAAATAGGAATAGGAACTACATGAGAGAGAGAGAGAGAGAGAGAGAGAAAGCCCTGGTTACTTTTGACATTCCACCACCACCACCCACCACCACCACCACCACCACCACCGTCATCAATACACGTTAGAACTAAAAGTTGGACAGTAAATTGTGTCGAGAAGCTCTTAAGTGTAAACACCAAGTTTTGTTTACATATGACCACCAACCTACCACCAGGAGGGAGGGAGGGAGGGAGGAAAGAAGGATGGATGGAAGGAAGGAAGTAACGAAGGAGGGAGGGAGGGTGGAAGGAAGGAGGAAAGAAAGATGTATGGAAGGAAGTAGGGAAGGAAGAAGGGAAGGGATGGAGGGAGGAGAAGGAGGGAGAGGTAGGGAGAATAGGAGCTAGGAAAGAAAACAGGTAGGATAACAGAAGGAAAGAAAGGAAGGAAGTAAGGAAGAAAGGGAGCGAGAGAATGAGGAGGAGGGGGACGTAAGAAGGAAGGAATAAATTAAGGAAGGAAAGAAGGAAAGGACCAAGAAACTGAAGGAAGGATTGAAAGGTGATAGTAGGGAGGAAAAAGAAGAGAGGATAGGAGAAGGAATGAAGATAAGGAGGAATTGAACAAATGAACTGAACTCCAACAGTGTATTTTGCTTAACTTCTGCCGATGCAAAATTATCCACCAACAACAATATTGATATGGCTGAACCGTCTGATACCTGCAGCTGTCTTGAGAGGCACCTGAGGGACATATGTACCCCCAAAAATTATTACTATTATTATGTATCATCTGGATTAAAACAACTTAAGGATCACGTGAAGATTAGACACCCAAGATTATTTCACCTGATGATTAAAGAACGCTAACCTAATCTAACCTAATCTAATCTAATATATCTAACCTAACCTAACCTAACCTAACCTAAATTGCACTTCCTGTTTGTAATACGTGAATATATAACCCACTTTTTATACAATTTCTCTCTTCCTCCTTCTTCCTCCCTTTCTTCAATTCTCCTCCCTACCTTCCCTTCCCCCTCCCTCCCTCCCTCCCTCCCTCCCTCTCCCTCCCTCCCTCCTCCCTCCCTCCCCTCCCTCCCCACACGTGTCCTAATTGTTCCATCCAGAGTTTAAAAGAAATTGAATGAATTCCCTCCCTCCCTTCTTCCCCCCCATACCTCTCCCTTCCCCCACCTTTTAATAGGAGGAGCTAATTATGGCCTAATTGGTAAAATCTGAAACTTTCTGGTTGTGGGTGATCGTGTTAGGTGGTGATTATGTGGGTCTTCTGTCTGTCTGCTCGTCCTTTTTCTGTCTGTCTGTCTGTCTCTTTTTTTGTCTGTCTGTCTGTTTGTCTGTCTATCGCTCTGTCTGTCTTCTTGTCTGTCTGTCTGTCTGTCTCTTTTTTGTCTGTCTGTCTGTCTGTCTATCGCTCTGTCTGTCTGTCTCTTTTTGTCTGTCTGTCTGTCTGTCTGTCTATCTGCATCTCTTTGTCTGTCTGTCTGTCTTTGTATCTCTGTCTGTCTGTATCTCTGTCTGGTATGTCTGTCTGTCTGTCTATCTGTATCTCTGTGTCTCTTTGTCTGTGTATCTAATAATAATAATAATAATAATAATAATAATAATAATAATAATAATAATATAATAATAATAATAATAATAATAATAATATTAACGGTTTATTGAAATATACATTGGACATAAATGACTTATTACATACATTGGTGGTTTAACAAAAGCCTTCATTAGAGAAAGGTAAAGGAACATACAGTGAACATACAGATTAATGTAGGTGTTGAACAGCAAACTCGTAGTGTAGTAACTCCCTCCCAGATGGTGTTAGGAGGAACCTCACGTGGTCTCTGTCTGTCTGTCTGTCCTGTCTCTTCTCTGTCTCTCTGTCTGTCTTTTATTATCGTTTATCTCTGTATTTTTGTTGTCGCTTCTCTCTCTCGTGGATTATGTGAACAAAAGTAGTATAAAGGGAGAGATAAAGGAGGAAAGGAGTGGGAAAACAAAAGAGGAGAGAGACAGAGAGAGACAGAGAATTATAAAGTTAAAGAAAGATAATTAGTAAAAGAAAAGGAAGAGAATAAGTAGGAAAATAGAGAAGAAGATGAAGGAGGGTGAAGGACCTCCCCTCCCCATCCTACCCATACATAAGTTGTTTACACAGTGAAAAGTTGTTGATTACAGAAAAAAGTTGTTGATTTGTGGGAAAAGTTGTTGATTAAAGTGAAAAGTTGTTGATTTCTGGGAAAAGTTGTTGATTTGTGTGAAAAGATGTTGATTTGGGAAAGTTGTTGATTAAAGTGAAAAGTTGTTGATTTCTTGGAAAAGTTGTTGATTTGTGTGAAAAGTTGTTGATTTGTAAAAAGTTGATTTGTGTGAAAAGTTGTTGATAAAGGAAAGTTGTTGATTAGAGTGAAAAGTTATTTATTTGTGGAGTTGTTGATTAGAGTGAAAAGTTGTTGATATTAAGTGACATTGTTTGCAATGTTAGTGAACCCTTATTTACAAATTCAGTAACGACGATGTTTACAGAAGTGAACTGATACGATTCTGTTTACAATTAAGAAAATATTGTTTATAAAGTGAAAAGTGTCTGTTTGTTTTATTTTACAAAGTCGATGGAGAAAGTTTAGTAAACACTCCACGTGTTTTTGATCATCGCAACTCTCGGCCCTTATTAAATAAAGATGAAAGAGAGATCATTTGTGTGAAGCCTCATTTGAAGAATTGATCTTTAATTGAAAGACAACTTTTTGTTTCGTGAGTTAAAAGGCCGAGAAGGTTGGTGTTTATTTTTAGTTTTTTTTATTCTTGGTATGTTTCTAGGAGGGTACAGGTGGGCGTGGAATTGGTTGGGGGGAGGGAAGATTGAAGTAAGGGGGAGGAGGATGGGATTGGGGGGTGAAAGAAAGAAAGAAAGATGGGGGGGAGGGGGATGGAAGGATGGAGGAGATGAGGATCGGAGTGATGGAGGGAGGGGAGGAGGATGGGAGGTGGGAGGACCGAAGTGGGATCAGGTGGGAGGAGGGAGGGAAAAAAGAAGGGGAAAGAAAGGCAGATGGGGGAAGGAGGATTGGATTAAGAGAAGGAGGGAGTGAGGAGGAGAGGAATCCTGGAAAAAATATAAAATAATATATATATATATATATATATATATATATATATATATATATATATATATATATATATATATATATATATATATATATGTGTGTGTGTGTGTGTGTGTGTGTGTGTGTGTGAAAATTCATTTAAGGGTTCGCTTTTGTCTGAGTACTGATTTTTATCCATAGCCACAGTTTCTTAAAACACACACACACACACACACACACCGATTATCCAAAAGTATCCTATCAATTTAAAACCTCCTCATGAAACACAAAACCTGCTGACACCTGCTATTCTCTGTCTCGTTGAACCCTTGTCTGTCCTCCATAGAAGCCTACACTGACACACGCCTTGGAACACAGTGGAAGAACCACAGCGAGGAGGAGGACAAACTTACACTCATGCTGCAGTTATTGGAACAACGGCGCTGGTAACTAGATTTACCCTCCAAACTTTGTGACTGTGTGTGTGTGTGTACCCCTTGCTAGTGTCGACCGTGCACCAGGTATGACACGCCCTCCTCCTCCACCCCTACCCCCACCCCCCCACCCCACCATTCCCCGTCCCCCCACCCACCAATACCTCTACTAAAGCTTGGGCCATAACAACCTTTTTTGTCAAAATGTGGCAGCTAGGGCTCACTATTAAGGCCGTATGGGTAATCTTCTTAATGTCTTGCTGCTCTCTCAGAAGTCCATTCTAATATGCAGGGGTGTGATAGAGTGATCAGGTGGGTCTCTCTCTCTCTCTCTCTCTCTCTCTCTCTCTCTCTCTCTCTCTCTCTCCTCTCTCTCTCTCTCTCTCTCTCTATGATTCTAGGCATTACCCACACAAGCAGGTTATCACCCATTAAGTTAACACACACACATCTCTCTCTCTCTCTCTCTCTCTCTCTCTCTCTAAAGTCTCAAGACACTGTTTTCAATTTGCTGGAGGATTACACTGAAGTTAATACTCCAAAAGCTCGAGGAAGACTTAATATTGTCCAGTGAGTGGCCGAGTCAACCATGCTGAGTAACACTTAGTATCTGGAGTGCCACTTGAGGTCCCGGAGAGCCTAAGAACCAGGTTGGGACTCTACAGTAAAATCCTGAAGGAGTAGCATAAAAAAGTGACACACACACACACACACACACACACACACACACACACACACACACACACACACACACACACGTGTCTCCATGACCCCGTGGTCCTCTCATATCAACACCTACAGACAGGTTACTGACAGACTGCATTTCACACAGTATGGCAAGAGCACCAGGCCGGGGCCACAACTGTAATTATAATAATTTGTATGTTCAGTTCATGTTCCTTCTCCTTTCAGTAATGAAAGCTTTTGTTAAACGACCTACCCACCCCATGTCTTTGTAAGTAATAAATAATTTTTATCTAATGTATATTTTCAGCCTTCAGCCTGCCGAACTTTTTCAGTAAACCGTTAATTATTATTATTATTATTATTATTACACACACACACACACACACATACACGAGTCGAATGGGTCAAAGACATCAGTTTTTCAGGTGACACACGACCATATTATTGATTATTGTACAGTATTTCATTTCATACTGCTAGGACCAGAGGAGAGAGAATGGCAATAATGAATAAGTGAGCAAACGAAAAGAGAATTAAATTGATAGCCAGGATTGAGTTTCCACATCTCGCCACCCTCCCTCTTCAACCTCCCATTCCCTCCCTAATTTGCACTTTTCTCCTGCAATCTACAACCACCACCCCTTTCCCGTACAACCGACGTGCTCCTCTCTCTTCCCTTACCCTCCCCCCCTGTCCTCCCCCTATTTCCCCCTCTCCCTCTGGCCTTATACCTTTCCCTGCTCCTCTTTCTGGTTCTTTCTCTTCTTCCTCCTCCCCTTGTCTCTCTCCATCTCCCTTACTCATTTTTTTTCCATTTTTACCCCTTTTCCCCTCTCCTTTCCTCCTTTCCTCTCTTTTCTTACCCCTCTCCTTCCCTCTTCGTCCTCCCTGCTTCTTCGTCCTCCCTGTCTCCCCTCCGTCGGATAGTGAGTTCTATAAAATGATGTCTCCAGCGTGACCGTCCGGCTGGTTCAAACATTAAGGCAAACAATGGCCCGGTACTCACCCAAACAACTGACTCGAAATGGAGTGCTCGTGCGGGGACGGAGCGACGACAAAACGACATTAAACTCGGTCCCTTAGTCTCAGAGATCCCTACATCAATTTTCTTTTTCACTATCCTTGATTTAGACATTAAGTTATCCTGATTTGGGTAGAGAACGTAGAGAAAGCATATCTAGTGTTTAGGTAGAATCTAGATATCTTGATTTAGGTATTAGAGAACGCATCTTGTATTACGGTAGAGTCTAGGCGTATTTTCTTCACCATTTTAATCGATATCTTTATGCTAGGAGTTTGTATACAGACTTTCTTAAAGACAAGGTTGCCGGTCCTGGGGTGGGGAAGGGGGTAGGGGGGGGGAGGGAATCGCGCCGTGTCCAGCTGGTGGGGGGGATGGATAAGGGGGAGGGGGATTCGGACGTAGAAGCTTTTGGGAATCTGAGGGCCGGGGTAGGGGACAGAGATTCGGGTTTTATTGCTGTTTGGAGTAGGAGGTTCTGAGGTGGACCCGTTGAGAGAGGGAGAAGGTCATGGGCTTCCCTCCTCTTCTTCTTCCTCCTCTTCCTCCTCTTCCTCCTCTCCCCCACCCGGAAATGACGAGGATGGCGCTACTAAGGAAGAAACCGTATTGAGGAGAGCACGGGTTATGGACTTCTTCTTTTCCATCTTCCTTATTCCTCCTTCCTTCTTTCTTCGGTCTTCTATTTCCTTCCTTCATTCTTTCTTTTTTTTCTTCCCATACCACCTCTTTTTCATGGTGAGATTGCAGAGGGTCTTGGACGAGGAAAAGAAGTGGGTTAGGTGAGGTAAGGTAAGGTTAGAATTTGGTTAGGTTAGGTTAGGTTAGCTTAGGTTAGGTTAAGTTTGGTTAGATTTTATTAGGTTAGGTTAGGTTACGGTCTATCAGGTCCAGAACCCATTAAGATGATAAGTCTATCGTCCTGTCCTCCCGTTCACACACACACACACACACAGGTACGCTGGAGATAGGTGTTTATTTAGGACAGGTACGAGGGAGGTTCTGTGTGTCAGTAAAATATAAGTGTTGTTTGTTTTCTGTACCTACGAAACTTTTACTGGTGTGTGAAGTTTAGAAACCACGCGTTCAGTTAAAAAGAGCAAATCAGAGTATAATGTGTGGCTCTGAATTAACAGATATGAAGAAAGGGACAGAGGGAAAGAAAAAAGGAGAAAGGAGGAGAGAGAAAGAGAAAATGGAAAAGGAGGAGAGAGAAAGAGAAAATGGGAAAGGAGGAGAGAGAAAGAAAAAAAGGAGAAAAGAGAGAATAAGAATGAATGTATCAATAAGAGCTGGACAAAGAAAAAAATACCAGATTTAAGTTTTCTAAATTGTAATCTGTAGCCAAATGCACAAGGGGGGTAGGGGTGGGGAAATTAAGGGGTGGGGGGGTGAAGAGAAGCATTTAGGTACCTCCTCCCACCCCTCTTAGTTCAGACGTTAGTGAGCATTATCGAGGCTATTTACATATTCTTACCAAATTCCAGCTCCCTGTCTCAAAAACCGCGGCGGTGAATAACAAAGAAACAGACAATTTATGTGTTTTTAATGAGAGCTGGGATCCACCTTTGGGCGTGGGTGACCGACCACTCAGGGTTAAAACTCTACCATATGCTACAAATTCCTTTCCTTCCCCGCAGAAAATTCCTCCTTGGTGACACTTCTTGGATGAATGCACATCTCTATGGCGTCTTTCAGCTCTCTGTCTTCAAAACTATAGCCGTCCATAGGGAAAACACACACACACACACACACACACACACACACACACACACACACACACACACACACACACACACACACACACACACACACACAGTGCTTTAAAAATACGAGCAAATAAAATATACGGTAAACAAAAAAAATATACATTAAGAATAAGATAAAGATATTACACACGTCTAACAAATACACTAGAACACAAATAAAACAAACATAAAATACACGACAAGCAAACAAACATAAAAGAATAGGGCAAATAAGAGAAACTGTCAACCAGAAATAAAAGCCCTCAATCAAGGCAGGAAATACAACCTGGCTACCTGACAGCCAATGAGAGACCCAGGTAATAACGATCATTAACCGCAAGAACAAGTTACATACAATTCTCAACTAACTTATACACTGGTGATTCTTAATTGTTTTTTATTTGAAAGAAGAAAATAACACATATTACCTAGGTGAAATTTATATATATACAGGGTGATGGAAAAATAGAATGTCCTGATTTTAAATAGATATGTATTATGATCTGGGTGTTCATTTTTGGTCACCCTGTATAATCGTTTGATATAATTATACAGTTGGGTATATTACTGTTTATGTTTCTCTATAACAAGTGAATTTTTTACTCAACAAATGATCTTAGTGTAATAGACTCTCTCTCTCTCTCTCTCTCTCTCTCTCTCTCTCTCTCTCTCTCTCTCTCTCTCTCTCTCTCTCTCTCTCTCTCTCTCTCCTCTCTCTCTTCCTCTCTCTCTCTCTCTCTCTCTCTCTCTCTCTCTCTCTCTCTCTCTCTCTCTCTCTCTCTCTCAGGGTACAGTTTGTGAGTTATATGTTATAATCTGAGGGAGTAGTTTATTATTAAAAATACAGACAGGAGTTAGTTCGCAAGTCACCGCTCTGCCTCCCACACGCATACACACACACACACACACACACACACACACACACACACACACACACACACACACACACACACACACCTCAATAATTAAATTCCCTCTGTTCAGTAATCACGTAGCGTAATTATGCGCCAACTTCTCATTATTTATTTGTTATTATTACTTTCATTAGTGGCGCGAAAGGTGAGGTAATTCTTGTGATTTGTGTGTGTGTGTGTGTGTGTGTGTGTGTGTTTATACTGTACTTTTTTATTCTATGTGATTTACGGGCATTAAATGATTCCCCATGAGGCAGCAACTTTTAATTCATTCATTAGTACATGATTAGGGTTCACTTATGAGCCCACGAACCCGGGTTTATTCGTGTGCTTCAAATGAATACGAATCCATTGAATCCTTATGTTAACGAACCCATTGAATCCTTATGTTAACGAACCCATTGAAGCCATAAGTTAACGAAGCCAATGAATCAATACATCCACGAATCGGGTTCATTCATTTTTTACCGAACCAGATTCATTCAGAGATTTGCGATTCGAATTTATTGTTTTCTTTACTAAAATAGATTCGTGGATTATATTGGTTTTATTTATAATACACGTAACAAAATACAGCCACTTGAGCGGGAGAAGAAAATACAACTATACAAGATAATACAAATTATTAAAAATATCCAAAATTTTTATATAAATTCACACGTTTGGTAATAACCCTCAAAATTTATATTAAATGTACACACACACACACACACACACACTAAACTTTGGTATAAATATTCAGAGGATAAAACACAAGCGTCAGGGTGAACGGGAAGGAACAGTGTGTGTATATTAATGCGTGGAATGTTTGTGGATAGATAAATAATGATGTTCTTTTGGTTCCTCTATGGATAATTTCTTATACGTTTGGAGGCGTTTGGTAACTTCATCTTCAAGTGGTGTTGCCCTCTTTTTGTTCTTGTTTATTTTTCGGTATTATATTTTATTTTAGTGGTTGAATGTGGGTGGGCCAAGTCCGTAGACCTGCTAGTGGGTCTCTCTCTCTCTCTCATACTGCCCGTCAACCCCATCCCTCCCCATCCCTCCACATTTTCTGTCGACATCCCTCCCTCCCTCCCTCCCTCAGCGAGATGTGACACCCAGTTATCGACACCAATCAGTGCAGTGACATTTATTACCCCCCAAACGCCCATGACTGGCTAATCATCTTTTAACTTTTCAGCTGAATGAGGATTGGTAATGGTTGTTGTTTCGGTAGATGGATTGTGATTGTTAGTAGATATAGTGGTAGATGGATTGTAGATGTAGTGGTAGATGATTTAGGTAGTGTAGCCAGGTAGTGTAGGTCATAGATAAGGTAGATGGTTGTAACTGGCCAGACCTCCTTCATTGCAGACGGCCCCCCCACACACATGAGAGGACACCTCCCCTAAGGACGAATCAGTAATTATTTACCCCTTCAGTTCAAATACCTGTGAGAAATTACCTCCTGGGTTTCTTCTATCCCTGTGAGAAATTACCTCTGGGTTCTTCTATCCCTGTGAAATTACCTCCTGGGTTTCTTCTATCCCTGTAAGAATTACCTCTGGGTTTCTTCTATCCCTGTGAGAATTACCTCTGGGTTTCTTCTGTCCTGTGAGAATTACCTCTGGGTTTCTTCCATCCCTGCTTAAGAATCCTCTGGGTTTCTTCTATCCCTGTGAGAATTACCTCCTGGGTTTCTTCCATCCTGTAGGCATTTACCCTCTGGGTTTCTTCTATCCCTGTGAGAGAATTACCTCTGGGTTTCTTCCATCCCTGTAAATTACCTCTGGAGTTCTTCTATCCATGTGAGAATTACCTCTGGGTTTCTTCCATCCCTGTAGAGTGCCTCTGGGTTTCTTCTATCCATGTGAGAATTACCTCTAGGTTTCTTCCATCCCTGTAAGAATTACCTCTGGGTTTCTTCTATCCTCGTAGGGAGTACCACTGGGTTTCTTCTATCCCCTGTGAGAATTACCTCTGGGTTTGCTTCTATCCCTGTAAGTGCCTCTGGGTTTCTTCTATCCTGTGAGAGTGCCTGCTCTGGGTTCTTCTATCCTGTGAGGAATTACCTCTGGGTTTCTTCTATCCCTGTGAGAATTACCTCTGGGTTTCTTCTATCCTGTGAGAATTACCTCTGGGTTTCTTCTATCCCTGTGAGAATTACCTCTGGGTTTCTTCTATCCCTGTGAGAATTACCTCTGGGTTTCTTCTATCCCTGTGAGAATTACCTCTGGGTTTCTTCTATCCTTGTGAGAATTACCTCTGAGTTTCTTCTATCCCTGTGAGAATTACCTCTGGGTTTCTTCTATCCCTGTGAGAATTACCTCTGGGTTTCTTTTATCCCTGTGAGAATTACCTCTGGGTTTCTTCTATCCCTGTGAGAATTACCTCTGGGTTTCTTCTATCCCTGTGAGAATTACCTCTGGGTTTCTTCTATCCCTGTGAGAATTACCTCTGGGTTTCTTCTATCCCTGTGAGAATTACCTCTGGGTTTCTTCTATCCTTGTGAGAATTACCTCTGAGTTTCTTCTATCCCTGTGAGAATTACCTCTGGGTTTCTTCTATCCCTGTGAGAATTACCTCTGGGTTTCTTTTATCCCTGTGAGAATTACCTCTGGGTTTCTTCTATCCCTGTGAGAATTACCTCTGGGTTTTCTTCTGTCCTGTGAGAAATTACATAAGGTTTCTTCCATCCCTGTAAAGAATTACCTCTGGGTTTCTTCTATCCTGTTATTACCTCTGGGTTTCTTCCATCCCTGTAAGAATTACCTCTGGGTTTCTTCTATCCATGTGAGAAATTACCTCTGGGTTTCTTCCATCCCTAACCAAGTGCCTCTGGGTTTCTTCTATCCATGTGAATTACCTCTGGTTCTTCCATCCCCTGTAAGGAGTACCTCCTGGGTTTCTATCCCTGTGAAATTACCTCTGGGTTTCTTCTATCCCTGTGAGAATTACCTCTGGGTTTCTTCTATCCCTGTAAGAGAATTACCTCTGGGTTTCTTCTATCCTGTAGGAAATTACCTCTGGGTTTCTTCTATCCCTGTAGAGATACCTCTGGGTTTCTTCTATCCCTGTAAAAATTACCTCCTGGGTTTTCTTCCATCCCTGTAGGAGTACCTCTGGGTTTCTTCTATCCCTGTGAGAATTACCTCCCTGGGTTTCTTCCATCCCCTGTAAGAGAATTACACTCAGGTTTCTTCTATCCCTGTGAGAGTACCTCTGGGTTTCTTCTATCCCTGTGAGAGAGAATTACCTCTGGGTTTTCTTCTTCTATCCTGTGAGAATTACCTCCTGGGTTTCTTCTATCCCTGTGAAATTACCTCTGGGTTTGCTTCTATCCCTGTGAGAATTACCTCCTGGGTTTCTTCTATCCCTGTGAGAATTACCTCTGGGTTTCTTCTATCCCTGTGAGAATTACCTCTGGGTTTCTTCTATCCCTGTGAGAATTACCTCTGGGTTTCTTCTATCCCTGTGAGAATTACCTCTGGGTTTCTTCTATCCCTGTGAGAATTACATTACGTTTAAAATCGCTTGAAAAGGATAATTAGAATTTATCTGGTATATTTTTGTGGATTAGAACGTTTATTTAAGTTTATTTTAGTAGATTAAATCGTTTCTTCAGGTTTATTCCAGTGACTTTAAGCGTTTCTTCAAGTTTATTCCAGTGACTTTAAGCTTTTCTTCAAGTTTATTCCAGTGACTTTAAGCTTTTCTTCAAGTTTATTCCAGTGACTTTAAGCTTTTCTTCAAGTTTAATACAATGAATCATAAAACATTTTTCAAGTTTATTTATGGCAAAAAGTCTTTATATTACAAGAATTTGATCTTTTTGTTGTTGAATTTTAATTGTTACAGAACAGATTAAATAGATCTTTGGATGTTTATTGGCAATAGAGTGTATTTGTAAATATTTAATTGTTTCATTATATTTAGGGATGAAGGAAGAATGGAGGAGGAAGGGGGAGACTTAGCTGGTGGAGAAGAATATAAGAGTTTATTTTTTAACAATAATATTTGTTCGTGGAGAATTTTTTTTAAGAAATAAATTAAGAAAATTAATTATAGGAGAAGTAACAGGAAATATAATGTGTTTTGTTTCTGGGTTTTTTTTTTTACTTTTTATATTAATATGAAAAATTACTGTTTATTTTGCATATGAAGTAGAGTCATTTGTTTTTGTCTTAGATATTAATTGTAGGATGTGTGTGTGTGTGTGTGTGTGTGTGTGTGTGTGTGTGTGTGTGTGTGTGTGTGTGTGTGTGTTGTTTGACACGTTATGTCAAGGGAATAAGGAGGAGGGAAAGGGAGGGATGCGGTGGAGAAGGAGGAGGAGGAGGAGGAGAAAGAAAAAGGTAGAAAGAGGAGGAGATGGTGGTGGGAGGTGCCACTCTGCCACTGTGGTGTGATCCATTCTGGTCTCGTTGTATCTCGGAGTTTCATTCAATATTTCAAAGATACGCGTCGGACACCAGCCGCTGCCCCTCCCCCTCCCCCTCCCCCCCTCTCCCCCAACATACCCTGGATGCTGCATAAAGCCTGCAGTTGACCGTCTACCTCGCAGACATAGACACACACACACACACAGACACACACGTACACGGGCGTACACTCACACCTCCATATTCGTGTACGTTTGTGCGTATTTACATTTAACACACAAGTACAAACGCACACTGTATACACACATACTCACGCGCCCGTACACACACTTGCACAAATACACATTCATATATATATATATATATATATATATATATATATATATATATATATATATACACAGATGCGCATACAAAATAGCTACTCTCATGTACGGACTCTCTCTCTCTCTCTCTCTCTCTCTCTCTCTCTCCTCTCTCTCTCTCTCTCTCTCTCTCTCTCTCTCTCTCTCTCTCTCTCTCTCTCTCTCTGACAGTAAAGAGGAACAGAGAAGAAAGAACGACCAGGTTGAAGCAATAAACTGTGGTTGGCCATCGGTGTCATGGCGGCGGGCCAGCGTGTCCAATACTGACACCTCTCGTTACTGCTGATGTCCTCCGGGGCTGTTGTGGCTGTTATGGCTGCTGTTACGGCTGTTATGGCTGCTGTTACGGCTGTTATGGCGGAAGGTATAGTTGTTATGGCGTCTATTATGGCTGTTATAGAGGCTGTTATGGCTGTTGTGACGACTATTATGGCTGTTATGGCGGCTTTTTATGGCTGTTATAGCGGCTGTTATGGGGGTTTTTATGGCTGTTATGTTGGCTTTTATGGCTGCTATAGCGGCTGTTATGGCTGTTGTAGTGGCTGTCTGTCTGTCAGAATCGTCGAGTAACATTACAGTTTAATCTCCTGGTTGTGATCTATATCGTATAGGTCAAGAATTGTGACCTTGACTTACTGACCTTCATTGCATGGGGTCAAATGAGGTCAACCACTGCTACCTTCTTGTCGACCAATCACGTCTCATTAACAGCTATGTAGTTGACCCTTGTTGTTGTTGTTTTTTTGACCTCTTTGGCCTTTGACCTTAAAGGGTAAATTTGACATAATAAGCGAGCATTTAATACCTGGTTTAATGTATATATAAACCACTATCTATACAAATTACATATACATTATTTTTATTCTAGGTGTGAAAGTATATACATATCTATACATCATTCTCATGTATGTATGAATAATGAAGGATGTAAACACGCACGTTGTATTTAGTTTTATCATTGTGGTTTAATGTAGAAGGAATATTAATCACGTCTTTTTTTTTTGGTGTATATATATATTGTTGTGTTTTAGTGTGTGTGTGTGCTGATAGAATCCCTCCTAGTGGCGTCCCTGCTAGAAGAGTATGTTCCTGCTTGTCGAGAGTATGTTCCTGCTTGTCGAGAGTGTTCCTGCTAGTAGAGAATGTCCCTGCTAGTAGTGTCCCTGCTTGTAGAGAGTGTCCCTGCTAGTAGTGTCCCTGCTTGTAGAGAGTGTCCCTGCTAATAGAGAGTGTCCCTTCTAGGAGAGAATGTTCCTACTTTTGTGAATATCCCTGCTAGTAGAGAGTGTCTCTACGTTTCGTGTGTTCCCCTTGCTAGTATAGATTCTCCCTGCTAGTATCTTGTTGACATGGATACGAGGTATAGTAGTCTCATGGCCACACTGACTCGGGTCTAGTGTGGAGAACCTTACTCGCTCACCAAATATTTGATCGAGAACGTGTACCGTAGGCTGGGGATAGAGACCGTGTACCGTAGGCTGGGGATAGAGACCGTGTACCGTAGGCTGGGGATAGAGACCGTGTACTGTAGGCTGGGGATAGAGACCGTGTACCGTAGGCTGGGGATAGAGACCGTGTACCGTAGGCTGGGGATAGAGACCGTATACCGTAGGCTAGGGATAGAGACCGTGTACCGTAGGCTGGGGATAGAGACCGTGTACCGTAGGCTAGGGATAGAGACCGTGTACCGTAGGCTGGGGATAGAGACCGTGTACCGTAGGCTGGGGATAGAGACCGTGTACCGTAGGCTAGGGATAGAGACCGTGTACCGTAGGCTGGGGATAGAGACCGTGTACCGTAGGCTGGGAATGAAGACGCCCCAGCCAGTGAAGAGTGGATCATGAGCGATGCTTAAATAATTGGTGGTCGTGTGACTCGATCTATATTTCCAGCTTGTTTCTTTTATTGTCGATTTTTCTTTATTTTTCTCATTTGGAAAAGAATAAATGGGGATTCTCAGGACGACAATGGTATAGAGTGATGCAGGGGACTCGGTTCTCTAACTAGTCATATTTCTTGATGCAAATAGATAATGCTAATCTGTAGGGGAGGGGATTGGGGTCCTGACTGTCATTCGTAGCAAGTGATTCGAGTCGCTGAAATCACCCACGAGTAGTTATTTCAGCAGTAGGGTTTGAAGATGCAATACATATACTGAAATATTGACCCAAAATAAACTGATATTTTTTATGGGTGTCAGGACTGAAAGAGTATTTATATGCAGTGGTGAGAAATGGCCTTTTGAGCCTGTGATAACGTGAACCACAGCAGATCAAGATGTGAGGGAGAGTGTAGGTGTGGGTTGGTGGGTCCAGATGTGTGCACCACTGACTGACGCGGCAACACATAGTAGATCCGTGGTTGGGTCAGAGAGCTGGAGGGAAAGAACAGCTGGGGATTGAAAAAGATATCACAGTATCTTTATTCCAAGCGACAATGACGACCACAGAGAAAAGACGATATAGCTACGTGAACTGAAGAATGTAAACCGTATCGATGAATGCGTTTTAGCTATTGATGCTGTAGAAATGTAAACTTAAAGATAAAAATATTTGTTGAATAAATCTAATACCAATTTTTTGTTTAGCAGCGTCTGACAATGTGATGATTTTAATAACATTCCGACATTAACCATACTGTCTTAGGCACCTTGGTAAATGGTGGTATGGCAGTCTTACTTATGCTCAAAAGCCAATACGAGAGAGTTAGACAATTCCAGAGACAAATTACGAACTCTTACAATACCAACGTGGTCAAAATCCTCCTCGTATTTGTTTATCGTCAATGGGTGTAGGAGGGAGGTGTGTAGTCCCGGGAGAACTTCACATCGCTAATGAGGGCTACCTGTCCACCTTCCGCCCAGGTAGATACTTGGAGGAGTCTTCTGATAACAACGTGAGGGATAAAGATAAGGCAATGGATCTGTCGACTCTCTCTCTCTCTCTCTCTCTCTCTCTCTCTCTCTCTCTCTCTCTCTCTCTCTCTCTCTCTCTCTCTCTCTCTCTCTCTCTTCTCCATCCCACCTTCTTCCCCCCCCTTCTTCCCCCCCCTTCTCTTCTCCCCACTCCCCCTTCCCATCTCTTCCCAGAATTATTTATCTCGACACTGTGTAAAAATCATCTCACTGAGACTCAAAACATTCTAAACAGCTTCTTTATCAGAGAGTAAAAAAAGAATATGAGAAGTCTTAATCCAAGTTGGTGGAAAAGTGTTATTATCCAATTTCCGAGAGCACCCAGTTGACCATTAGCCGTTCTTAAGGCTACGGCCCCCAAGTATTTCAACCCAGTGAGAACAGTGGTTTAGCCCTTTGATGATGATGATGATGATGATGATGATGATGGTGGTTTAACTCTTTGATGATGTTAATGGCTAATCCCTCTGAGGACGATGGTTTTAGTCTCCCTTTCCCTTTTCCCTAATCTTCCTTTCCTGTTCCCCTCACATCCGTCAGCTCTCAGCTCCTCTCACCTTCCTTCAACTCCCCTCAACTCCCTTCACTTTCCCTCACCTTCCCTCCCCTTCTCTCCACAAAAACACCACCAGCTTAAAACAAGAGAATCCAACAGTCCCAAACATAGCACCCCCACCTCGAGCCAACGCCGGAAATAGTTATCCCTCGAAAAGAAAGTTTCCCTGAGAGCTGAGTCCCAATTTCCACTTATTGTATACAGTATGAACTTAACTCTGCTCCTAACTATCCCGGGGTGGTGGTGGTGGTGGTGGTGAGTTAGTATGGTGATAGTGGTGGTGGTGTTGGGGGTGGTGATAGTGGTGAAGAGCTGATTCAGTAGGTGGTAATAGTAGTGGTAATGGTGGTAGTATTAGTGGTAATTGTAGTAGTAGTAGTGGTTGGTTGTGATGATGATAACAGTGGTGATGGTAGAAGTAGTGGTAGTAGTAGTGGTCGTGATGGTGGTAGTAGTAGTGGTTGGTTGTGATGATGATAACAGTGGTGATGGTAGAAGTAGTGGTAGTAGTAGTGGTCG
>NW_024726992.1:197500-227500 GCF_018991925.1 Homarus americanus
CCCGTGTGATTTTATCAAGATATATATATATATATATATATATATATATATATATATATATATATATATATATATATATATATATATATATATATATATATATATATATATATATATATATAGTGGTTTATATTTGTTCACCAAAGTTACCATTGTAAAGAGCATCTCAGAGAAATAACAGTGAAAATAAGTTGTAAAGTGTCCCTACGAAGCGTCACCAAACAACCTAACCTTTCTTAACGTACCTAAAATTTATTTTAAGTTAATTTAGGTTGAGTTAAGTTAAGTTAGGTTTGGAAATGTTTATTTGGATTTGGTCAGGTTGGGTTAAGTTAGGTTAGGTTACTTAACTTAGGTAAAGATACTTTAGGCTGAATTACTTTAGTTTCGATAAGATTAGATTAAGTTTTTTGGGTTAAGCTAAGAAGGTTATATCAGGTAAGTTAGGGTTATGTTAGACTGGATACAGTTGATCCCGGCTAAATTAGGTAAATTAAGGTTAGATTAGGCTACATAAGATTAGTTTAAGTTCAATTAGACTGAATTAGATCTTTGAAATTCCATCAATAAATAATAACAATAACACTAATAATATTTCTATTTCATCATCATATAAAAACACCTCATTTCTCCCATGTACAAATCTGGTGTGACAATATCGTGGCCGCCGGCAGCGTCACACTTAGGGGCGGAACACCAAATCTACGACTGACTGATGCTACGTTTAACAAGTTTCATTCTTATGCAAATCGCCGTATAACTCCCCGCCGCGCCGCTACTGGACGGAAAACAAAAATTTGAATAGAAATATCACGTGGCCAGAAAGGTTTGAGGGTGTGGCGCGAGAGGGAGCCTGATGGTGCTGCGTGTAGTAATGGAAAGACTATGTTAGTGACACAAAGAAAACGAGATGAAGTGTGTTAGTGGTACAAAGAAAACGAGGTGAGGTGTGTTAGTGGTACAAAGAAAACGAGATGAGGTGTGTTAGTGGTACAAAGAAAACGAGGTGAGGTGTGTTAGTGGTACAAAGAAAACCAGGTGAAGTGTGTTAGTGGTACAAAGAAAACCAGGTGAAGTGTGTTAGTGGTACAAAGAAAACGAGGTGAGGTGTGTTAGTGGTACAAAGAAAACGAGGTGAAGTGTGTTAGTGGTACAAAGAAAACGAGGTGAGGTGTGTTAGTGGTACAAAGAAAACGAGATGAAGTGTGTTAGTGGTACAAAGAAAACGAGGTGAAGTGTGTTAGTGGTACAAAGAAAACGAGGTGAAGTGTGTTAGTGGTACAAAGAAAACGAGATGAAGTGTGTTAGTGGTACAAAGAAAACGAGATGAAGTGTGTTAGTGGTACAAAGAAAGAGATGAGGTGTGTTGTGGTTGAGTTGGTACAAAGAAAACGAGGTGAGGTGTGTTAGTGGTACAAAGAAAACGAGATGAGGTGTAGAGTGGAAAACGAGATGAGGTGTGTTAGTGGTACAAAGAAAACGAGATGAGGTGTGTTAGTGGTACAAAGAAAACGAGGTGAGAGGTGAGGTGTGTTAGTGGTACAAAGAAAACGAGGTGAGGTGTGTTAGTGGTACAAAAAAACGAGGTGAAGTGTGTTAGTGATACAAAGAAAACAGAAGTGAAGTGTGTTAGTGGTACAAAGAAACGAGGTGAGGTGTGAAGTACAAAACGAGGTGAGGTGTGTTAGTGGTACAAAGGAATTGAGGTGTGTGTTAGTGGTACAAAGAAAACGAGGTGAAGTGTGTTAGTGGTACAAAGAAAACGAGATGAAGTGTGTTAGTGGTACAAAGAAAACGAGGTGAGGTGTGTTAGTGGCACAAAGAAAACGAGATGAAGTGTGTTAGTGGTACAAAGAAAACGAGATGAAGTGTGTTAGTGGCACAAAGAAAACGAGGTGAAGTGTGTTAGTGGTACAAAGAAAACGAGGTGAAGTGTGTTAGTGGTACAAAGAAAACGAGGTGAAGTGTGTTAGTGGTACAAAGAAAACGAGATGAAGTGTGTTAGTGGTACAAAGAAAACGAGGTGAAGTGTGTTAGTGGTACAAAGAAAACGAGATGAAGTGTGTTAGTGGTACAAAGAAAACGAGGTGAAGTGTGTTAGTGGTACAAAGAAAACGAGGTGAAGTGTGTTAGTGGCACAAAGAAAACGAGGTGAAGTGTGTTAGTGGTACAAAGAAAACGAGATGAAGTGTGTTAGTGGTACAAAGAAAACGAGGTGAAGTGTGTTAGTGGTACAAAGAAAACGAGGTGAAGTGTGTTAGTGGTACAAAGCGAGGTGAAGTGTGTTGGTGGCACAAAGAAAACGGGTGAAGTGTGTTGAGTGGTACAAAGAAACGAGGTGGAAGTGTATTTGAAAGGTGGTACAAAGCAAGGTGAAGTGTGTTGGTAGTACAAAAGAAACGAGATGAAGTGTGTTAGTGGTACAAAAGAAACGAGGTGAAGTGTGGTTAGTGGTACAAAGAAAACGAGGTGAAGTGTGTTAGTGGCACAAAGAAAACGAGGTGAAGTGTGTTAGTGGTACAAAGAAAACGAGGTGAAGTGTGTTAGTGGTACAAAGAAAACGAGATGAAGTGTGTTAGTGGTAAAGTATGTGAGTGAGTAAGAACGTTAAGTAGGATTAGAATTAGGAAGGATTAGTGCAAGTTAAGTTACCTTAGATTAGGTTAGATTAGTTCAGGTTTGATTAAGTTCGGTTATTTTAGTTTAGGTTAGGTCAGGTTAGATTAGGTCAGTTAAAGACTAGGTTCAGGTTAGGTTAGGTCTCATTAAGTCAGGTTAGGTTAGGTTTCCTTGGCTTAGTTTAAGTTAGATCAGGTAAATTTAGGATAAGAAAGGTTAGTTTAGTTAGGTCATGTTAACTTAGGTCTGGTTAAGAATTAACTTAGCTTTATAACTTGAACAGTGATATAGTAATGGGGTCAGAACACATGTTGATTATTCATTAATTAGGCGAATTTGTATGAAATTAGTCGATTAGACATGGAAGTAATTAGTGCGAAGAGACGCAAATCAGTTGAAAATGAGCGAGTAAGTGTGAAATTATCGATGATTTGAGAACTTGTAGTAAAAATATGTGACCTCATTGCTATTCAGGATACAGGTAATGCTGCTATACTGTATACAGATAATATTGCTATACAGTGTACAGGTAATGTTGCTATACTTTATACAAGTAATGTAGCTACACAGTATAGAGGTAATGTTGCTGTACTGTATACAGGTAATGGTGCTATACAGTATACAGGTAATGTTGCTATACAGTGTACAGGTAATGTTGCTATACAGTATAGAGGTAATGTTGCTGTACTGTATACAGGTAATGGTGCTATACAGTGTACAGGTAATGTTGCTATACAGTGTACAGGTAATGTTGCTATACAGTATAGAATTTATGTTGCTAAGCAACATGAGGGTCAGACAACATGCATACTTACAGTATATAAATAATGATAATGGTAATGTGGTAAGGGCATGTCCAAATCTAACTGTACAGTCAACAAAGAATAGCGACCATCCTGCCGGGCGTAACAATACGAAACATCGTGGTTGTTATCGTTCATTTTCTATTCCACCGACCTTGGGGTGATAGATACATATTTTACTGACTGTACAGTACAGTCACCTCAAAAAGTTCATGACCTCGTTAATCAGAATGAGCCACTGGAGCGGACCCTGTGATTTCTATCGTTCACTTTTGATTTTCAGCACGAGTTAAACAACACTGCACCTGGTATATTTGCCGGGAGTGTCCCAACAGGTGGAGCTGATCACTCCTGGTGACTTTATGCAGAAATAACTGATGTAAGAGCAAGACTCAATTTAAAAAATATATATTATGAGATCAATTCTATAAAACATAATATATGGTTATTATTCTTCCTTGTCGTGAATGTACAGAGGAACGTTACCACGCAAGTTTACTTATTGTGTAGGGTATTAGTGGGCCACAAGAGTGACCCTCCATCATCTCAGTGGGCACATGGGTTCTAGATCAACGAATCAGATATTTGGTAAATTCAAAGAGAGAGATACAATCGACGTCTTCTCACAGTAATGAGACAGGTTCATTTAGTCCCACGAAGCTCCGACACCTACTTCCAGATGTTTTATGAATCAGTGTCATGAACGGCGACGGTCAGTATCGTTGCCGCTGTTGTCGTGTAAACAAGTGTATAAAGTGTCATCGTTGGTGAGGGAATAGAAACTCAAGAGGTAAGTGGTGGTCAACACGGGTTGTAGTTGTTGAATGTTAGTTAGTTCAATATGAGGACGTACTGTTGTGGGCCGCAGCTTACTCAACTGCTCTATAACATTACTGTACCTTATTCCCCTTCACTACAATCTCTTACCAATCACTCAACGGAAAAACACAAATAACATTTCGCCAGGCCTTACTTGGCCGAATATATAGACATATTGTTATAGGTAAATGGGAAATAAACATATTTGCTGACAGTGTGTTTACAATATGGCGTCAATATGGCGTCTCGGTTTATGACAGTTTTTGTAGAAGTAAAGCGGGATGGAAGGTTAATCTGATTTTTTTTTTCCAGGAAGATGAAAGTTAACAGCTCCACGAGGGACCGTAACACACCACAACACATCACACTTCAGGTATGTCCAAGACAGTTTTATATACGAGTATCAGATATCGTTATGTTTCTATTTACTCGGGAGTCTTACGTCTCCACTAACTAAGTCGCCGTTAACTCTCGTGTAGAAGATCGGGATCACGTTTACTGTATAAAGTCACTCGGGAAATTTTCCTGATCCAGTGATGTTCTCGATAGTGAATTTTGTAAATCATTAACTCAAGCAACTTCTGAAACTTTGAATTCCTTTACGCCATTATTACAAGATATTTTAAGTCCTTCACCATCCCAGCGTCATTCATCCTGTTAGAACTGACATGTTGTCCAGTGTGTCTTATGATTACCGAAGATCAGGTCCAGAGTGTATCATAATGTACACAAGTTATTTTTCATTGTACTTTTCGCAATATGAGACTGAATCTTGGTGATCCTTCCCGGGACGAGGAGGACGTAGCTTAGTTATCTGTTTCTTCCTTCCATTTTGTTATGGTCTTCCCCTCTCGTGCGCTGGTAGTTACTTGAAGGAAACACAATATTCCTACTTGAATGTCGCATTTTGCTTTTCAAATAAAATATGTCGTGGTAAAATGTGGTGCTCCCTGGCAGGCACGACCTGTTCCCCAACGTTGTCTTCTTCACTATAGGCTCTTGAGTTTTCAGGGCCACAACTAAAGACGATAATTTAAATTTAATATTTTGAACTGTAATTTTGGAAGCACATGGCTGCATCCTCTTGTCTTCCGCCTATGAGCAGAAAACATATAAACTTGCTGTGATGTTTACATTAAAGAAGTTTCTGGGTAGACAAAGTCTCTTGAAGTTTTTGGACAAGTCGCTGGTTCACCCTCGGGGCACCCCTAGTTCATCCAGCTGTGATTGAGTACAAAACTTTACAGTTGGGCAAAGTAGAGATGGTCGAGTACAGTGCCGGCCAAACTGCCCCTTTGTGTACCTAAAACAGAACTAATTTAAACTGTACCATATATCTACTGACCGTAACGGTCCTTCGGGCCTACGGTATTTATTTTCATAGACTGCGGCGTCGAGTTGGTAAGTACAGTATAATGTATATCTGCTCACTCACTTTCTGCACATTTTCTAGGATGATTTATAGGAGACAGGGTAACAAGAAACTTATATCTGCGAAAATATTGTACACCGTTATTATAAAGGTTATATATGTCTCCATGACCTGTATTTCTTACGTAGTAATATGAGTACAGTACGTTGTCTATGTGTGTGTGAGGATCCACTTGGCTGACCGAGGAAGTCGATGTGTGCTCGACAGCCCATATTTAAAAATTCCGTTTTAGCAACTCTTAAAAATGACTTCTCCCTAACTACTGGCTAATTTTTAAAAACCAAGCGGTGTGTGTGTGTGTGTGTGTGTGTGTGTGTGTGTGTGTACTGCAGTTACTAATATTAATTTAGACTTTCACCTTAGGCATACTTACTGCCAAACAATATTGTGTCCCAACCAATATACTTTTTTTTCCGAATAAAAGCAATCACACACACACACACACACACACACACACACACACACACACACACACACACACACACCAACAAAATGAAAAATAACCCCTTACGTCTTACGGGAGGGGGGATTGAGTGGAGAGAAGGGACAGTGATGCATGAAAGCGGTCGATACTTCAAGGCCAAAGATCTACCCCCTGCCCACCCTCCAGCCCGCGGGTTGTGTCCATACCATCAAGAGGAGTCTTATATTAGCTGTGTAACACTTCACCATTATGAAAATCATACTTGCGGGGGGTCAAGTGTACTCCTAAGTTCATACTCTTGCATAAAACATGAATGAATTAATAAACGAATGAATGAATCAATCAATGTATTAGTGAAAGTGTACACACCTTACTCAAATGCAATAACAGACGCACGAACATTATTGAAACTGCAATTTTAATTTCATCTACATTGTAATCTCATATCCAATGGTACGTACGCGCGCGGGCGTTTCCAGACCTCATCCTACATAAACTATACGCCGATGAGTGCCAGTAGAAAGTGCGTGTCCTAAACAGAGAGCAAGTGTTCAAATCGACCAAACTATTTATGCAGGCATATAAGTGTGTCCATGTCTAAGACCTTGCCTCATTCATGCTCGATTATAGTACATTTCTAAAATTAACCCTGTGCTGTAAACAAGGACGCAGTGTGTCCAGATTATGCCTCAAGTTTATGTGTGACTGCTTGTCTACTACTGACCCATACATACAAACTATGGTACACGTGTCTAAATGTAGACCCATGCATGGTAGCTGGTGTGGTGCGTGTCTTAACCTAGGTCAACATGTGAAACAAGAAGGCGCATGTCTTAACATAGGTCAACAAAAATAAGACAAGGAGGTGCATGTCTTAGGTCAACATGTGAGACAAGGAAATGCGTGTCCAAGCCTGGCCGCCACAAGGACATGTGTGTTTATAATATACACATCCAGCAGATAATCACTCCGTCTCCCCCGAGGACTCTAGACCCTCGAGAAGAAGCTGGTCCTTCACCCTCGGAGATAATGATGCCCTGAAGGGTGAAGTGGTGGAGGAGGTGGGTGGGAGGGTGGAGTGGTGTAGGAGGTGGGTGGAGTGATGGACTGGTGGAGGGAGGGAGGGTAGAACGGGAGGGTGGGCTGGTGGAGGGGGATGTTAGAACAGCGTAGGAGGAAGATTACGAAAAGAAGGAAGAGGATGAAGACGGATGATGGAGTGGTGGAGAGGAGGAGTGAAGAGAGGGAGGGGCTGGGTGGAGTAATGGGAGGGAAAGGTGAAGTGGTGGAGGGAAGGGTGGAGTGGAAGAAGGGGTAAAAAAAGGGGTGATTTAGAGGGTTTGAAGGGGTTAATGAGAAGGGGGGAAGTGAAGGGGTCAGGAATGAGGATGGTGAACATTGGAGTGTCAAAGAGGGGGCAAGGGAGGGTGTGGAGAGGGGAAAAGGATGGTGAGAAGAGGGTGAGGGATGGGAAGGTAGGCGGAGTGGAAGATATAGGGGGTAAAAATGGGTAGGGTGGAGGGGTAGTGGATAAAGGAGGAAGAAGAAGGTGGAAGTAGGTGGAGGGGTGATGGATGGATGGATGGGGAGAGGGTCAACAGCCACCACTCCAGCACCCTCCTTCACATCCCCTCTCATCGCCTCCTCTCCTCTTTTTCTACTTGATTTAACTACATTAGCTTGCCTCATTACCTCCACTGACCACACCCCTCCTCCCCCACCCCTCGTCTCTCACCCCTCCCCCCTCCCTCCTCCTCACTCATCCCCTCCGGTCTCCTTCCTCATTCTTCTCCCTCATCCTCTCCCGCATCTTCTCCCACGTCTCCTCCTACAGGCATTTTACCACCTCACCTCCTTCCTCATCTCCTCCTCCGGATCTTTTCTACTCACCTCCTACTCCTCCCCATCCCTCCCTCCCTCATCACTAGCCGCCCCAGGATGGAAGGGGGTAGGAGGGGAACATACTGGAGGAGGAGGTCGACCTTCTCCGTCACCTCCTCCTCCAATCTCACCTGTCTGGCTAATAACCTCCACCTGGCAATATTTCTCAAGTCTCGCCCACCTTATAAATTCAAGGGAACGTATATCATTTTTTTTGTATTAATTTGGCGCGTATAAATTGCAGACTAGAGAAATGTCGTGTTATTTCCCCGACACCTTTGTGGGGTTACTCGCGATAAGTAGATAAAGAAAGGAAATGAAGGAATATATGTGGTGTCTTGAGGTCAAACACCCAACCTAACCTAACCCAACCCAACCTAACCTAACCCGACCCGACCCAACCCATCCCAACCCAACCCAACCCAACCCAACCCAACTCAACCCAACCTAACCAACCCAACCCAACTCAACCACACCTAACCCAACCGACCCAACCAACCCAACCCAACCCAACCCAACCCAACCCAACCCAACCCAACTCAACCCAACCTAACCCAACCCGACCCAACCCAACCCAACCCAACCCAACCCAACCCAACCCAACCCAACCCAACTCAACCCAACCTAACCTAACCCAACCCGACCCGACCCAACCCAACCCAACCCAACCCAACCCAACCCAACCCAACCCAACCCAACCCAACCCAACCCAACCCAACCCAACTCAACCAACCTAACCCAACCCAACCCGACCCAACCTAACCTAACCCAACCTAACCTAACCCAACCTGACCGACTCAACCCAACCCAACCCAACCCAACCCAACCCAACTCAACCCAACCTAACCATACCATACAATTCTATAGGGAGCCTGTTAAATTAAGGTTGGACGCCCATTAGGACTGAGAGCGAACCATTAGGACTGTCACTTACTTGGGTAATCACTTAAATATCCCAGGATGAACGTGTGTATTAACCAACCCTCGTTATATAGGTATAAGGATACTGGCCATTATTTTCAGCACAGAAGACAACAAAGTGTGTGTTAGTCTCACAGCTCCTACATGTTGCACGAGGCAGGTTGTGGTTTAAACTAATTAATTTGTTGTATATGTAAGTTGATGCTAACGGGGCTTGTGCATTTTCCCAGCATTTATCAGTAGTAAAATATGTAAGGCTTCACTTCCCTCTTCCTTCCTTCCTTCCTTCCTTCCTTCCTTCCTTCCTTCCTTCCTTCCTTCCTTCTTTCCTTCCTTCCTTCCTTCCTTCCTTCCTTCCTTCCTTCCTTCTTTCTTCTCTTTATCTTCTCTTTATCTTCTCTTTCCCCCTCTTCCTCCTACTCTCCACCATTCTTCTCAGTCGCTTTAACACTGCTACCACTACCAGTACCAACCACTACCACCACCAACCACCACCATACCACTACCACACCACTACCACACCATCAACCACTAACCACACCATCAACCACTAACCACACCATCAACCACTACCACACCATCACCCACAACCACTTAGTCTGTGTTAGTCCAGATTCTCAAACACCCATACTATGTCAGCCAGAGAGAGAGAGAAAGAGAGAGAGAGAGAGAGAGAGAGAGAGAGAGAGAGAGAGAGAGAGAGAGACACTTCAAGCACTACATTTTCCTGATAACCTCATCTTTTAAAGGAAATGAAAGCGTGTGTTATTTTCTTTATCTGACCTGTATAGAAATTTACTTGTGAGATCTGACGATGTAAGGTTGGAAATCACCCCATAACACTCCCCAGTCCCCTACCACTCCCCTCCCCAGTCTCCTCCTACCACTGTTCCCCAGTCCCTACCACCTCCAGTCCCTACCATTCCCTCAGTTCCCTACCACCTCTCCTCAGTCCTCCTCACCACTCCCTTCCCCTTTCTCACAGCTTCTCTCCCTCCAAACATCACCTCTACCCTTACCACACCTCCCCCCCACTCCTCCCTTCCCCATTCTCCCTCCCCACACATTCTTCAGTTCCCATCCCTCCCCTTAAAACATTCTGGAGCCGTGACCTGTTTGTGCTCACGCTGTCAAGGTGATGGGTAACAGTGTGTGGTCTTTAATGAGGCAAAACTGATTGGTCCTTCACGTCATTAATTACAGGTGAGTCGTAACCAAATACACCTGTTGTTCAGTACCTAGTAGAACTTCAAGGAGGTGACAAGTAAAGCTTTTGTGTTAAGATTAATGATATTTAGATATGTAATGAACTTTGAACTTTAATATAAGAATAAGGGGTGAAGTTTAATAGAAAAATATTACGTCTGTGAATTTTGTGAATAAGTTTAATAGATAATGAAGATGATATGCAAGGATAAAGGGAAATAACTCTGGATAAACAAATGAATAAATGAACTTCTCCGTAGGGGTAAATCTGGACCGGTGTGGTGGTGGTTGGCCTTCACCTGTCAGAGAGTGTGAGGCTGTACAAGGCGTGTGTCTGAGCCCTCACTCATAATTCACACCACATGTTGGGGGCGTGTACCTGTGGCGGACGTGGCACGTGTTGGCCTCAGATATTTACATATGCCTTCTACTACACTCTATGTCGGCCCTGCACCACACATGAATTAGGACGCACGGTGGGGCATGAGCGAGTAGAAGGCTCACACCGACCTAAACTAGTGATGCTGTTTTTGATCTTTGTGGGTCGTGGGAGGGTAAAATATGTATGTGAGAGGCGTGTTGTGGCCAGGTGGTGGTGTGAGGGATCTGAGGGGAGGTTATGATGGTCTCTGGAACTACAACTATACAAAAATCATTACTCCAGCACGAGACGTTTGTAGCGTCAGAAGAGGTCCCCCCCCCCACACACACACACATACACTGAGTGGCTAGTACCGTAAACACACAAGAGCCAGTATGGGCAGTATATAACGCCAGCACGAGCAGTATACAACGCCAGCACGAGCAGTATACAACGCCAATCTGATGTGAGATTTATCCATTCTTCCAAGACGATAATCTGTCACTTTGAAGAGACGTTGGGGTTAAAAGCACTCTCTCTCTTAACAGATTGTAGAAGACACATGTTGAGAGATACGCTAAATAAGTGTTGCAGGAGACACATTTTGAGACGAGAGATACATTGAATAAGTGTTGCAAGAGACACATGTTGAAGAGACAGAGAGTTGCGCCTCTGAGCCAAATTTCTCATCGCCAGACGAATTTCCCTTCAGCCGCCAATCTCCCTCAGATTAGAAAGTCTTTGATGAGGACAAATTTTCCTCCCTCATTTTCATTCTTTTGGATTTTTTTCCTCGCCGCCTTGCTATTGATTTTTATTTTACTTTTGTCTTTATGGCTTTTACGCTATTTTTTTTTAAGACAGCTATTAGGAAAGTTTTTTTTAGGTGTATTAACTAACTCTATTGTAAAGGACTAATTAACTGTCCCCATCATCCTCAAGGGGTTAAACCATCATCCTCAAGGGGTTAAACCATCATCCTCAAGGGGTTAAACCATCATCCTCAAGGGGTTAAACCATCATCCTCAAGGGGTTAAACCATCATCTTCAAGGGGTTAAACCATCATCTTCAAGGGGTTAAACCATCATCCTCGAGGGGTTAAACCATCATCCTCAAGGGGTTAAACCAACATCTTCAAGGGGTCAAACCATCATCCTCGAGGGGTTAAACCAACATCTTCAAGGGGTTAAATCATCATCCTCAAGGGGTCAAACCATCATCCTCGAGGGGTTAAACCATCATCCTCAAGGGGTTAAACCAACATCTTCAAGGGGTCAAACCATCATCCTCGAGGGGTTAAACCAACATCTTCAAGGGGTCAAACCATCATCCTCGAGGGGTTAAACCATCATCCTCAAGGGGTTAAACCATCACCCTCAAGGGGTTAAACCATCATCCTCAAGGGGTTAAACCATCACCCTCAAGGGAGTTAACTTGTTTAATGGTTTATTTTTATTAACGCTTACATATATTTTTTTAAACAGAGATTCTTTCACAGTAAATTTGTTTTGTGGTTTAGCCAACAGTTGTTTAATCTCACGTGAATACATTAATCTTTACTGACTCGCCAGCCTTAGTTTACCTTGTGTTGTATGAGAGGAAGAAATGGTGTGTGTGTGTGTGTGTGTGTGTGTGTGTGTGTGTGTGTGTGTGTGTGTGTGTGTGTGTGTGTGTGTGAACAAATCAAAAAGTCCAATATTATAAAAACAGTTCGGAAACAATTACATCTATAGGCAATTCTGGCACCCATATCCACCTCCCCTACTCTCTCCCCTTACCCACACAACAACACAAGAGACGTCTCCAACCCCCCACCTCCGTCTCTACCCCCTCCACCCCCACGATAGACAAGAGACGGGGCACAAGACTGTCGCCAGAGATAAGAGTCAAGCCTAACTGCTCATAATTGAAACACAACTTTTCCTCCGTCTGTCTCCATAAAAAAGTTTCCCCTGCAGCTCAACTTGTTATCTTTTGCCGATAGCTGCCTCCACCCAGATAACGAAGGCTATTTACACGACATACTGCTGACGAGACGTTCTTTACATACCAAAAAGTACCAAGTTTTATAATATACACATCATACCACCACTGTTAGTTTATATATACATACCACCTTTACCAGTTTTGTATATGCACATTATACCATGCCAGTACCAGTTTATATGTACTGTACATACAATACCAGTGATACAAGGCTATGTACACACCATATCACTTACACAAGGCTATGTACACATTATATCACTTATATATGTAACGTGACAATATGCTACCTCTACTGTGTACAAAAATACAACATTTCATAGTAGTTATTTGACTGTAGCGGATATTTAGAATTTAGTACTGAAGATAAACTCTTATTATCATTAGTGCTAAGCAAATTAGACTTTATCGTGTTAACTTTACGATCAACATATAAAACTGTTGACCCCTTGTGATGACTTGACCTCTGACTTTTGACCTAATATACTCGTATACACATCTTGACTACAGGCGTTGCTACAGTATATACAGCGAGATGAACAACGACTTAGCACTTCATCTAGTTAAAGCTTGTGTAGAATATTATTTTTATTGAAGAAATATTTTTGTAGTGTGTATTTTAATCAGGGAGAATCTCTTGTAAACTAAGTATCCGGTAGTGAGTAAAGATGTGTTACTGTTGTGTTACTACTGTGTGTTACTGTTGTGTTACTGTTGTGTATTATTATTACGTTACTGCTGTGTGTTACTGATGATCTGTGTGGTGAAGAAACATAGAGAGGGGGGGGAGTTTGTTTACAAAGAATAAACTAGTAATTAAATAAACATAAAAGATTTATTTGTGAATTATTATCATTTTATTTCGTTCTTTGTTTTGGGTACTTTTGTGATCCTCCGTACCGTGTGATCCTCCTGTACCGTGTGTGATCCTCCCGTACCGTGTGATCCTCCTGCACCCTGTGATCCTCCCGTACCGTGTGATCCTCCCGTACCGTGTGATCCTCCCGTACCCTGTGATCCTCCGGTACCGTGTGATCCTCCTGTACCCTGTGATCCTCCCGTACCGTGATCCTCCCCTGTGATCCTCCTGTACCCTGTGATCATCCTGCACCCTGTGATCAACCCGCACCGTGTGATCCTCCCTGCACCGTGAGATCCTCCCGTACCCCTGATCCTCCCATGCCCTGTGATCCTCCCGTACCGTGTGATCCTCCCGTACCGTGTGATCCTCCTACCCTGTGATCATCCCGTACCGTGTGATCCTCCCGTACCGTGATCATCCTGTACCCTGTGATCAACCTGCACCGTGTGATCCTCCCGTACCGTGAGATCCTCCTGTACCGTGTGATCATCATCTCGTACCGTGATCCTCCCTGTACCGTGATCCTCCTGTACCCTGTGATCCTCCTGTACCCTGTGATCCTCCTGTACCCTGTGATCCTCCTGTACCCTGTGATCCTCCCACCGTGTGATCCTCCCGTACCCTGTGATCCTCCGTACCCCGATCCTCCTGTACCCTGTGATCCTCCGTACCCTGTGATCCTCCCGTACCCTGTGATCCTCCCGTACCCTGTGATCATCCCGTACCGTGTGATCATCCTGTACCCAGATCATCCTGTACCGTGTGATCCTCCGTACCCTGTGATCCTCCTGTACCCTGTGATCATCCTGTACCGTGTGATCATCCTGTACCCTGTGATCATCCTGTACCGGATCACCCGTACCCTGTGACCTCCCGCCCCTGTGATCCTCCCGTACCCCAGATCCTCCCGTACCGTGTGATCCTCCTGTACCCTGTGATCCTCCCGTACCGTGTGATCCTCTCGTACCCTGTGATCCTCCCGTACCCCTGTAGATCCTCCCGTACCCTGTGATCCTCCCGTACCGTGTGATCCTCCCGTACCCTGTGATCCTCCTGTACCCTGTGATCATCCTGCACCGTGTGATCATCCTGCACCCTGTGATCCTCCTGTACCTGTGATCATCCTGTACCGTGTGATCCTCCTGTACCCTGTGATCCTCCCGTACCGTGTGATCCTCCGCACCGTGTGATCCTCCCGTACCCTGTGATCATCCCGTACCGTGTGATCCTCCCGTACCCTGTGATCCTCCCGTACCCTGTGATCCTCCCGTACCGTGTGATCCTCCCACCCTGTGATCCTCCCAGCCCTGTGATCATCCCGTACCGTGTGATCATCCCGTACCCTGTGATCCTCCTGTACCCTGTGATCATCCTGTACCGTGTGATCCTCCCGTACCCTGTGATCCTCCCGTACCCTGTGATCCTCCCGTACCCTGTGATCATCCTGTACCCTGTGATCCTCCCGTACCCTGTGATCCTCCCGTACCCTGTGATCCTCCTGTACCCTGTGATCATCCCGTACCGTGTGATCCTCCTGTACCCTGTGATCCTCCTCGTACCCTGTGATCCTCCCGTACCCTGTGATCCTCCTGTACCCTGTGATCCTCCCGTACCCTGTGATCCTCCTGTACCCTGTGATCCTCCTGCACCCTGTGATCCTCCCGTACCCTGTGATCCTCCCGTACCCTGTGATCATCCTGTACCCTGTGATCTCCCAGCCCCTGTGATCCTCCCGTACCCTGCGATCCTCCCGTACCCTGTGATCCTCCTGACCCTGATCCTGCACCCTGTGATCATCCTGTACCCCAGATCCTCCTGTACCCTGTGATCCTCCGTACCGTGTGATCCTCCTGTACCCCAGATCCTCCTGTACCCTGTGATCCTCCTGTACCGTGTGATCCTCCCAGCCCTGTGATCCTCCCGTACCCTGTGATCCTCCTGTACCCTGTGATCCTCCTGTACCTGTGATCCTCCTGTACCCTGTGATCCTCCTGTACCCTGTGATCCTCCCGTACCCCAGATCCTCCTGCACCCTGTGATCCTCCTGTACCCTGTGATCCTCCTGTACCCCAGATCCTCCTGTACCCCGGATCCTCCTGTACCCTGTGATCCTCCCGTACCCTGTGATCCTCCGTACCCTGTGATCCTCCCGTACCGTGTGATCCTCCCGTACCGTGTGATCCTCTCGTACCCTGTGATCCTCCTCTGCACCCCTGTGATCCTCCCGTACCCTGTGATCCTCCGTACCGTGTGATCCTCCGTACCCTGGATCCTCCCTGTAGTATCCTGTACCGTGTGATCATCCCGTACCCTGTGATCCTCCGTACCCTGTGATCATCCATTACCGTGTGATCCTCCGTACCCTGTGATCCTCCGTACCCTGTGTGATCCTCCCGTACCGTGTGATCTCCCATTACCCTGTGATCCTCCGTACCGTGTGATCCTCCGTACCCTGTGATCCTCCCGTACCCGTGATCCTCCGTGCCGTGTGATCCTCCGTACCCTGTGATCCTCCCATACCCTGTGATCATCCCGTACCGTGTGATCATCCGTACCCTTGATCCTCCGTACCCTTGATCCTCCGTACCGTGTGATCCTCCGTACCCTGTGATCCTCCCGTACCCTGTGATCCTCCGTACCCTGTGATCATCCCGTACCCTGTGATCCTCCGTGCCCTGTGATCCTCCCGTACCCTGTGATCCTCCCGTACCCTGTGATCCTCCGTACCTGATCCTCCGTACCCTGTGATCCTCCGTACCCTGTGATCCTCCCGTACCCTGTGATCCTCCGTACCGTGTGATCCTCCGTACCCTGTGATCCTCCCGTACCCTGTGATCCTCCTGTACCGTGTGATCCTCCCGTACCCTGTGATCCTCCGTACCCTGTGATCCTCCGTACCTGTGATCCTCCGTACCCTGTGATCCTCCCGTGCCCTGTGATCTCCGTCCTGTGATCCTCCCGTGCCTGCGATCCTCCCGTGCCTGTGATCTCCATCATTGTGTTGTTGTGTTTCTTTGTGTCTCCATTGTGTGTTTTTAGAATATGTCAGAAAATGTTTTATTCCATTTCTATTTCAATTAATTTTCATTAATATGTTGTCATGGTAATTCAGAGGAACTTCTAAATTAGTTATAAAGGAAAACTCATCGACCTTGTCACTGTTGAGTTGGTGTCTCTCTCTCTCTCTCTCTCTCTCTCTCTCTCTCTCTCTCTCTCTCTCTCTCTCTCTCTCTCAACACCCACGCTGCCGGGTGACGGAGTTCAATACACGTCTCTAGCATCATCGTACGACAGCCTGTCAGGGGGGGAGCTGCTTGGGAGGATGAGGAGGGAGGAGGAAGTGAGAGTTGGGGAGAAGTGAGAGAGAGAGAGAGAGAGAGAGAGAGAGAGAGAGAGAGAGAAAGACAAGGAAGAACTATTTTCCTCTTGTTGTCACGTGTATGGATCTACTAACAATACCTGCTTAAAGTCCTTAGTTGTTGAAGCACAGGTATAACAGGGTGTCTCATAAGTTGTGCACCATTTAATCTGAGGTGTCCTTACGTGAATAAACTGACTCTCCTTACGTGAATAAACTGACTCCCTTACATGAATAAACCGACTCTCCTTGCGTGAATAAACTGACTCTCCGTACATGAATAAACTTGACTCTCCTTGCGTGAATAAACTGACTCCCTTACATGAATAAACTGACTCTCCTTACATGAATAAACTGACTCTCCTTACGTGAATAAACTGACTCCCCTTACATGAATAAACTGACTCTCCGTCTGAATAAACTGACTCCTTACGTGAATAAACTGACTCCCTTACATGAATAAACTGACTCTCCTTCGTGAATAAACTGACTGTCTCCTCTAGTGTTAATTTATCCTTCATCTTGGTTGGCTTGTTATGAGTATTGTGGTGCCTGGCTCATGGGACTCCCTGTTGTGTTGTTTAGTGAGGTGGTGGGAGGGAGAGAGGGAGAGGGAGGGGAGGGAGGGGAGGGAGGAGGGAGGGAGAGAGAGAGGGGAGAGAGGGAGGGAGAAAGGGAGGGAGGGAGGGAGGGGAGGGAGAGAGAGGGAGAGAGAGAGGGGGAGGGAGGGAGGGAGGGGAGGGAGGGAGAGAGGGGAGGGAGGGAGGGGAGGGGAGGAGGGAGGGAGGAGGGAGGGAGGGAGAGAGGGAGGGAGGGAGGGGGAGGGAGGGAGGAGGGAGGGAGGGGAGGGAGGGAGGGAGGGAGGAGGGAGGGAGGGAGGGAGGGGGAGGGAGGGAGGGAGGGAGGGAGGAGGGAGGGAGGAGGGAGGGGAGGGAGGGGGGGAGGAGGGGAGGGGAGGGAGGAGGGGAGGGGAGGGAGGAGGGAGAGAGGGGAGGGAGGGAGGGGAGAGAGGGGGGAGGGAGGGAGGGAGGGAGGGAGGGGAGGAGGAGGAGGGAGGGAGGGAGGAGGGGAGGGAGGGAGGGGGAGGGGAGGAGGGAGGGAGGGAGGGGAGGGTGAGGGAGAGGGAGGGGAGGGAGGGGAGGGAGGAGGGAGAGAGGGAGGAGGGGAGGGAGGAGGGAGGGAGGGAGGGAGGGAGGGAGGGAGGGAGGGAGAGGGAGGGAGGGAGGGAGGGGAGGGGAGGGAGGGAGGGAGGGAGGGAGGGAGAGAGGGGGAGGGGGAGGGAGGGAGAGAGGGAGGGAGGGAGGGGAGGGAGGAGGGGAGGGAGGGAGGGAGGGAGGGAGGGGAGGGAGGGAGGGAGAGAGAGGGAGGAGGGGAGGGTGGTGGAGGAGAGAGAGGAGGGAGGAGGAGGAGGGGTGGGAGGGAGAGAGAGAGGGGAGGGAGGGAGGGGAGAGAGAGAGAGAGAGAGAGAGAATTATTGTTGTGTTTTAATGATTTATTTGTCATTTTGTATTGTTTATTTTTTATTTACAGTCTTGTATTTACATATTTGTTTATTGTTTAGATAAATCAAATCTGGCCAGGTTGGAGAAAGCGTGTGAGTGTCTTCAGCTGATTTAGTCTATCAATGTTGTAACAATTTAACTCGACATGTTTACAAATTCTGAATCAATCAATAACCTGTATGATTTATAACACACAGTCGGTAACGTAACAACACCTGCGTAACACACATCACCTTTAAAAGTTTCAATAGTAAACAATAAGGTGATAAATGAAGAGTTTTATAGTGAGCATTCGGTTACGTTTAGGTTTTACACCCGACTTTTATCATATCTAAACCCACAATGATGTCTTAGGGCAGGGATGGCAAGTATTGATGACCAAGATATCGTACTGGACAATTATAACTTCTTTAATTTGTCCCTTTAACTATAATGATAACTCGAATAACTTTGTAATATCATTAAATGTATTTTATTTCGCATGATAGATTAAACTTGTAAATATAACTAAGAAAGTCATTGTTACTGAACGATCAAATCATACGTTCGGCACCAATGTTCGAATGAGGAACGCCGACCGAGCTAGGAAGCAAAAAGTAAAAAGTTTTCTCGTTCTTTCATTCATTCGGTTAGTTTGTCATTTACTCAGTCTGTCAGTCATTTCAATAATATAGTCTCTGTCAGTATAACTCCTGGAGTGCATGATGATGAGGGTGACAGTACGAGTGTGTGTCGTCCAGAAAGATTAATACCCCCGCGGCCTTCCGTCATGCAGCCTTGTCCTTCTGTCATGCAGCCTGACATGTACTTTGTCTCCAGATTATCTACGGACCTCCACAATACCTCCAAACCTCCAGACTACCACCGAACCTCCAGACTACCAAGAGCGAGACACAATCGCGTCTAATCGTCTGTAATGGATTGGATGTCAACCAAATCACTTAGTCCCAGGTCTTCAATTGCCTTGAGCCCCCCAGCGCCCCCGCATGATTACTGCCGTGTTGCTGTAGTATGTTCATCAATTCGCTGTCTTGCCTTCTAAACAGCAGCTACATGGGAACCGCGTCTCGGGTTTAGTATTGGGTTCCAAATCATCCGGGATTCATTATGCAAGAGTTCAAAGGATCCTGGGCTTATTCTGGGGGTTCAAAGCGTCTCGGGTTCATTCTAGGGAAACTCAGTGTTATGTTAATTATATCATCAGCTGTTTTTAATCTATCGTCAGTTGGGTTAAATATGTTTCGTTTGCTGCAACACACACATTGCCAGCATTAAATACATCGTCAGCAGCATTAAATACATTGGCAGCGGTATCATATACATATTCATCAGCTTGAAATACATCGTCAGCAGCAGCAAATACATCGTCAGCAGCGTTAAATACATCATCAGCTTTAAATACATCGCTAGCATTAAATGCATTGTCAGTAGCTTTAAATACAGCGTCAGCAGCATTAAATACAGCGTCAGCAGCATTAAATACAGCGTCAGCAGCATTAAATACATCGTCAGCAGCAGCAAATACATCGTCAGCAGCGTTAAATACATCATCAGCTTTAAATACATCGCTAGCATTAAATGCATTGTCAGTAGCTTTAAATACAGCGTCAGCAGCATTAAATACAGCGTCAGCAGCTTTAAATACAGCGTCAGCAGCATTAAATACATCGTCAGCAGCTTTAGATACATCGTCAGGGACGGTGAATGTATCATCACCAGCGTTTAATCTCCAGGTCGCGGGTTGTATTGTCACGTCCTCCAGTGTAGCGCATCGTAAATCCGCCCAACAATCAAACCGGATTTGTATAACAAGAACGCCGAAATCCCGTACCGCAATCCAGGAGCGTTCGTTTTCATATACAGTATATCCTGGCGCGGTTTTTTTTATTTTTTTTTATTTTTTTTACTTCCTCCTCAACGCGGCTCATTGATAACCACTGGAGAGTCCATTTTTCCAATCAAATTCCATTTTTTTTACTCTTTTCTTTTTCTTTTTTTTTTGCGGCGAATTGTGAAGCTTTACCCTGAGCCGCCATGACGTCACATGTTTACGTGAATGTTTGTTTATGCGGCTGGTGCATTGTGGGAGCAGATAGGACGAGGTAGAAGTTTGCCAGTCACTTGATTGGATTTTTTTGTTAACTCGTGAATATTTACCTTCCAAATAAACCAAAAAGAAAAAGGAATTGTATATATTTATTTGATATATACCGTATATATTTTACAGGGGCTGCGTTAGTTAGCTCAATGTCTGTCTTTTCTAACCCGACTGAGAGTGTTGTTGTTGTTGTTGTTTTTCTTCTTCTTCCTCCCCACGTTTCAGAATTATAATAAGTGTAGTTCTTGAAGAATGTTTACCGTACTTATTATCACTATTTATTTATTGAATTATTATCATTATATCATCGTATTAAGTTCAAGATAAGTGTTGTTGTATCTTAGGGTGAATTAATCAAGCTATGGACGCTACACACACACACACACACAGACCCACCCACACTCACACACACACACACACACACGCACGCAAGAACTGTATCACCCTCAGTGGGCCAGCCATAACCCGCTCTGCTTCCGTTCAATTTAATTCTTTATTATTGTTTCATTTGGTCCTTCATATTGCAGCTTTTTCAATCTGTCTTCCCAATTGTTCATTTTTTGTTTACGTAAATTGAAATAGAATGATCGAGCCTATGAATTGTGGATGTGTGTAGGGGGGTATGTATGTGTGTGATCACTGTCAGCCACGCTCTGATTGGTCGTAACATAACCCTTCATGCTTTACAATATAACCAACATATAACCTAACCTAACCTAACCTAACCTAACCTAACCAACCTATAACCTAACCTAACCTAACCTAACCTAACCTAACCTAACCTACCTTGTCATAATATAACCGAACCGAACCTAACCTAACCCTTCCCATCATCTTGAGGACGATAACTTAATCCGTAATCCTCAAAGAGATTTTAAGAGAAAAAATACCAACGACTTTATAATAGGAATTCGCACCCTACCTGGCTCTGTCCTTTCTCCTACCCCCCTCCCAAAATCTCTCACACACACACACACACACACACACACACACACACACACACACACGCACGCACACGCACACACACTAAATATAAATTCAAGGACCATAAGTTGACCGTTTGTATGATTTTCCTCTCAGAGACGATACGAGGGAGGGAGGGAGGGAGGAAGGAGGGAGGGAGGGAGAGAGGAAGGGAGGGAATGGAAGGAGGGAGGAAGGAGGGAGGGAGGGAGGAGTCAGCGGGAACCAAGACGAAATAAAAACCGCAGTTTACAAGGGATGATGTAAAATACTGTGGGATATCACTTGAAAGTTATAGCGTCCGGCTGGGAATCCTGGTCTCTCTCTCTCTCTCTCTCTCTCTCTCTCTCTCACAACACAAATATCGTAATGGCAAAGAAATCAAGCCAAAGTTTCTTGACATTTTTAAGAAGAAAATCTCAGATATAAATTTAATGAATAGAAAAGTAAAATTGTTGCGTTTATTTTGTGCAGGAGATGAAATAGGTTTGTGTATGTATGTATGTATGTATGTATGTACAGTATGTATGTATGTATGTATCGTATGACAACCAATTCTTTGCTGTTGATAATAAAAAAGTATAAGGAAAATACACTTTAGTCTGTATAGTGTATAGAGGCAATGGTTTTGTTTGCTTTGTGTGTCAGTGTATAGGTATTTCACAACTCTTATATTCATAAACGGATACAGTACAGAAGTGAAAAATGAAAAGAGAGAGAGAGAGAGAGAGAGAGAGAGAGAGAGAGAGAGAGGGCAGGAAATCACTATGAGGAGAAAGTGTGGTTGAATTTCTGTTTTGTGTTGTGTGAAATGAATGTTAAGTTATTCTTATAGACTCTCTTCTTCTCCTTCCCTCTTCTTCTGTCCCTTCTTCCCTCACTAGAAACCTTCCCTATTAAGATAGATTAAAGAAACTAAACTTGCATTCCCTAGAGAGACGAACAGTGCGAGGAGATATGATAGAAGTATTTAAGTGGGTGAAAGGAATCAATAAAGGGGATATAGATAAAATTCTTATAATATCCGAGCAGGATAGGACTCGGAGCAAAGGATTCAAGTTGGATAAGTTTAGGAGGGAGATAGGAAGAAACTGGTTCACAAATAGGGTGGTGGACGAGTGGAACAAGCTTAGCAACTTTGTAGTAAGTGCGGGAACTCTGGAAAGTTTTAAAAGGATGCTAGAAAGATTCATGGATGATAGAGTGTGGTAGTAACTCTCGACAGGAGCTGCCATGCACAGGCCTACCGGCCTATGGCAGACTCCTTCTTTTCTTATGTTCTTATGTTCCCTTTTTCCTTCCTCCATCTCTGTTCCTCCTTACATCCTTCCCCCTGTTTTCCCCCTCCCTCACTTCCTTCCCTAGTACACATTGCCCTATGCACGAGTCCCTGTGTGTGTGTGACCGATATTGATCATAGTTGTTGAGTGTTGATTTATTACTGTAACTCAGTTAAAAGTTTGGATAGGTTAGGTTAGGTTAGGTCAGGTTTTGTAAGATTAGGTAAGGTTACGTTGTTTGGTTTAGCTAGGTTTAGTTAGGTTTGGTTAGGTTAGGTTAGGTTAGGTTAGGTTAGTTTAGTTTAGGTTTGGTTAGGTTAGGTTAGGTTTGGCTAAGTTAGGTTAGGTTCGGTCCCAGGCGTCAAAACCATCTATCCCATACACCTGTACCTGATACGCTGTTCCCCTTTACTGAGCGTGTTGGCCCGTGCATGATCTTGGCTCAAGTGTCCAGGTCAGTACCCATAGCCGCTCACTCAACCATATACTCTACGCCACACACACACACACACACCCACACACACACACACACACGTACTGACACATGCACGGGTGTTTACTCACGTGCATACACACACACATGTCGTCTCTCTCTCTCTCTCTCTCAGAAAGACATATATTCTCTTTAGTAGTGCTGTAGCTCCTCTCACACGTACTCTCACCCCTCCCTCTCACACTACTCTCACCCCTCCCTCTCACACTACTCTCACCCCTCCCTCTCACACTACTCTCATCCCTCCCTCTCACGCCTTCCTCTCACATATTATTATTATTATTATTTTTATTTATTTTTTTCCTGTTCCCATGTTGGTTCTGCCTCGAAGCTTTTTGTACATAGCATTTAGTATTTAATCATTTCTCAGTGACACAGAATATTGTAATTTTTCCTTATACAATATACTTTGAAGTTACACCTAACACAAAACTTCAATTTTTTTTCGGTATTATTCCCGACTTGTTTTATTGTAGTTTTTTTAATACTTTTTTTTTATTCTCGAGGTAAATCCTGACACAATTTTATAAACTTTTTGTCATTTTTTTTCTACACAATACTGCCTTTTATATATATTTATGTCAATTCTGGCACAATTATTTATTTTTGTTACTTTTTTATACTATTCAAACTTTTGTATTGATTTCTGACAGTTAATTATGTTGTCGAAATTCTCTCCACTCCCTTCGTCTTGTAGGTGTCACGTTTACCACCGTGTGTCATCTGTACTGTCATGTCGCGTCTCTCTACAGCAGAACAGAAAGGGTTGTAAACGTCCCCTTACAGAACCCCAGCACCTCTTTCACCCTCATCACCTTTCATCCTATTATATTCGTTTTCCTCCCATTCTTCTCACCCTTCACCCTCCCTCATCCTTCATCCTATTATATTCGTCTTCCTCTCACCCTCCTCACTCTCACCCTTCACCCTCCCTCAACCTTCACTCTAATATCTTCGTCTTCCTCTCATCCTCCTCACCTCCCTTACCCTCCTCACTTACTTCACCTGCCTCGCCTTCCTCTCGCCTCACCTCCCTCACCCTCACACCTACTGTATGTATTCGTCCATTGCTCTGCTTCTAGATCTATTTACTAGCAATACAATCCCTCCCAATCGTCTAAGTATATATTTTACCATCTTTTTCATCTCAACTACTAAGATTATTTCAGTCTTGATAACATTTTTAAATAAGGGAATCGTGTGCCAGATGCCGTCACTGTTACAGCTCTGTCGTTACACTGTGTGGCTCGGAGCAGTGACTTCGTGCCTTATACATCACTGTCGTTACATGATGTGGCGCGCGACAGTGACTATGTGGCCTCTACATCACTGCCATTATATGGTGTGGCCCGGGGCAGTGACTACGTGCACTATATGTCAGCACTGTCGTTAGTCGTTACATGGTGTGGCCCGCGGCAGTGACTGCGTGGCCTATACATCACTATCGTTACATGGTGTGGCCCGGGGCAGTGACTACGTGGCCTATACATCACTGCTGCGATACCAACTTGGTAATTCCCTCTGGATGGTAATATTTCTGCATTAAAATCACAGATCTTATACTTCATTCCCAAGATGACAGGGAATATATTCAAAAGTGGCTGACAAGACAAATGGCGCCTCTGGTGGTGCTCTTCCCAGGAAAATGTTGGAGGAAACTTGTCCTGCCAGGCGTATCCTTCACTACTACTGAGTCCTGTACCCGTGGTGAATCCTTCCAAGCGAATTCTTCACACATATCGAGTCCTATACCACTTATGAGTACACCTTCAACACCTGACATGATGTTATTATATGTCACGTGTATTGATGGTCATTGTTCATTATGTTGACTGGATGTGTGATGCGCTAATAGGACAGACGGGTTGTGTTGTGCTGTGTTGTGCTGTGTTGTGTTGTGTGTTGTGCTGTGTTGTGCTGTGTTGTGCTGTGTTGTGCTGTGTGTTGTGTTGTGTTGTGTGTGTTGTGTTGTGCTGTGTTGTGCTGTGTTGTGTTGTGCTGTGTTGTGTTGTGCTGTGTTGTGTGTTGTGCTGTGTTGTGCTGTGTTGTGTTGTGTTGTGTTGGGGATATGATGCAGTATACCCGACTGAGTTTCAACGAACCAGACAGGAATAACATCCATACTTTATGAGCTTAAATCAAATTATATCTTTTTGACCTGAGCATTATAGAACCGTGTGTGTGTGTGTGTGTGTGTGTGTGTGTAAATGCATACCCCCTATGTGTGTGTGTGCATTCACGCGTGTATGCACTTTCCGGTTACATACATTCGTTCATGAGAGTTTAGCTCACACACGCTTGCTTCTTGGGATGCATATGCAGGAGTGCCGCGTGTGTGAGGGCGGCTGCCTCGAGCCGCGCACACAACAGGTGTTTCTCTCTGTACCGTAGAGGGAGGCTGGCTCACTCTCCTCTCCTCCGCCACACACACACACACACACACACACACACACACAAACTTTATGCACGTACACAAACGCTCATTCACACAAGCGCACAAGCACACAAGCAGACAATCAGGCAAACACACACACGCGTACGCACAAACACACACACAAGCTCATGCTCACAAAGCTTATGCTTACACACACACACACACACACACACACACACATATTTATATTTGATACATATGTACACATAAGCACACAAGTTTCACATAAACGTAAACACATATTTACACATGCACATGTATTCAGACACATTTATACACACACAGATGTGCATACACTTCATACACACCCATGTACGTTTGAAGTACACACACACACACACACACACACACACACACACACACATTAATAACAGTATTTTTAGTAACATAAATATGGTTAAGGTCCGTCATGTTTATAAATTACAAGTATATGAGGGAGTATACGTGTAATGGTGACATGGCTGATTATGCAGTAAATTTCTCCTGCAAGCTCCTATGGTTCGTCGTGTGTACATAGACAGTGCAGGTATACAGATAATGGTAAACATTAAGCCGATTTAACCAAAGACACCCAAATAAAGGTGTTAGAAGCGTGTTTGAGCGGAGATGAGTGAATAGTCTGGTTGTAGAGTGTCATTACCAGATTCAGATGCACCCCACGCAGCAGACTACATTGCATTGACTTTGTCTCGACCTTGACTTGAACACAGTCAACTTTGTGTTTGGGGTTGCTGCTTTATGGGATATTGTTCATTATAGTGCTATGACCATGATCAAGGTGTTAGTGACCTGTGTGTTCGAGCTGACTGATATACATTATATGTGATCGTTATTATAGAAAGATAAATTATTTTAAAAAGTGTACATCGAAAAAAAACATTACCAAGTGACGTCAGTATCACCAGTTATGTTTGTAGGTGAAGGAGTTTGTGATGAACAATAAATAGGAGGTAAAGAGACTGTACAGTACAGTGTATATTATATTACCTTCTGAATCACAAGGATACCTACGTAGTGACATGTTTTACTCCAAAACTTTTCATTAGTAATGTCTTACTTGAAAAGAGAGTACAGTTCAGTATATGTTATTTTAGGAATGATAGATATTGGAGCTGTACTCATAAACTCTGGCATCTCTGCTCTGTTGTCAAAGTTTATATATATATATATATATATATATATATATATATATATATATATATATATACTCAAATTTTTACGACATGACACAATACGACAGGTAAGAAATAAATGCGACAAACTGACAACAAAGGATTCAATGAAATAAACAGCATCAAGGAATATATACATTTTTTTTTTTTTAAGAATTTAATGTGTTTCATTACATTGATACGTATCTCAGGTGCCACAGCCACTGACCAGAATAACCCGTGACCATTAAAATACTACTCAGACAGACAGAAACTCACCTGGTTGAGTAATGATAACACAAGTGACATACACACACAGCAACACCAACATGTTGACTACGTGGCCCCGCCCCCGTGTCAAAGTCTCCTCTCTCACTGGCATGTCCACAACAAGGCTATTACCCGTGTCCACGTATCATACTGACCACACGAGTATGTCACTAATAAGTTTTATCTCATTAAACCGTCAAATAACCTTTATTAATGTTAATCTTCACATATATGTTTAAAAAATAATTATAAGTGGGTTTTTCCGTAAAATCTCAAATCCGACAGCAGTTCGGGTCAGGACTTGAGGTCACAAATTCACTATAGTTTATTTCACAAGCAAGTAATTAAATCACCGTACATGCATTTTCTACACAGAACACAATATTATTTATCACGACATCTACCGATACTGTCAACCAAGAGCGCGAGAAACACGAGTAATCGCAAAAGTTTCACACACACACGTCTCCCGGAGTAAGTCAAGCGCGCCGAAGTGGGAGCGTCCACAGCCTCTCTCACCGACGTGCCGTACAACACTGATCCCCTGACCCAGCTTGGCCCTCCACCTGCTACTCTCACGCCTCCTCACCCTCCTTCGCTACACGCTTGCATGCCCTCCTCCCTCCATCCTTCCTCTCGCTACACACAACACACACACACACACACACACCCTCCCTCTCTCGCTACACGTTCACATGCCCTCCTCCCTCCATCCACCCTCTCACTACATACACACACCCTTCCCTCGCTACACGCACACGCCCTCCTCCCTCCATCCTTCCTCTTGCTACACACACATACACACACACACCTCCCTCTCTCGCTACACGTTCACATGCCCTCCTCCCTCCATCCCTCCGCTACATATAGTACATACTCTTCCTCCCTCCCTCGCTACACGCTTGCATGCCTTCCTCCCTCTATCCTTCCTCTCGCCACACACACACACACACTTCCTCTCTCGCTACAAGTTCACATGCCCTCCTCCTTTCCTTCCTCCTTTCTTCCCTCCGACGCTACACGCTCTTTTCTTCCTTCCCTCCGTTCCTTTCCCCCTCCCTCCCTCCCTCCCTCCCTCCTTCACTTCAACCCTCTCATTGTCACTCACTGCCCTCTTTCCCCTTTCTTCTTACCTCCCCCTCCTCTCCCCCCTGGTATCTTTCAATCATTACGAATCCCGAATATAATGACCAAGCTGTTTGTATAAGTGAATATCAATGAATAGCTATTGACCCACCACGACAAGGAGCAGGGGGTGTTGTAGTGTTCGCCTCCTGTCACCGCTCGTCTCGTCCCACAGGGTGTTTGCCCGCCGGTATCAACACTACGTACAGTTTCCCACGAATTGTATCGAAATTAGACGTAAATATTTTGCCAGGGAGGGGAGGTGTATGTTAGTGTAATGTGGGGTGTGTTTACCTGTTTACATAGACTAGAAATTCTTTTAACTTTTTTAAACATTTACGTATGACCTGTGCTGATGTTTCATTCAATACTAACCAGTTGTCAGTAATTTAAGGCGATAAACTTGGTATAATGTATAGGAGTTTATAGGTAGTGAGTGTAACATATGATAACGTGACCCAATAATATGCTCTCAAGGTCAATTTGGGTACTATTATATATATAGCTCTTAGATTATTTCTTGTTTGTCTCATGAAATAATAATAATAAATAATAAAAATAGTAATAATAGTAAAAAATATAATAGTGATAAAGTAAAATGATTAATGATTGTAAGTGTAGTTAATAGAATGTTAGATAAAGAACACAACTATAATGGTTCAAAGAAGACAGGGGCTATGTAGATGAAATATGAGTGTTGAGTAATATTGAAAAAAAAATAATCACTGATAAAACGAAGACACAATTTATGGCAATTGTTGATACGGAAAAAATAATAATAGTAAATATTTTTAAGTATTGAAACTGTATAGGGTATATGGAATACAATTGAATGCTACACAAAGAAGGTTTAAGAGAGAGAGAAAGAGACCCACGTGAAGGATGTATAACGCTACCATGGTTGTTTACACTTCTTTCATGAATGTTGTATAATAGAGGTGAAAGCAAGAATGAATAAGAAGAGACTAGGTTTGATTGATTGGTATATAGACACAAATAAGAGTTAAATATCATTCATAGACAACAGAATAAGTGACAAATATCAGTAAGTGTGAGAGAATGTGTAGAAACGGAAAGCTAATTAGGAATATGAATAAGAGTAATGCAACGAAAATAAAGAAGGAAAGGGAACAGGGAGAAAATGAATGTTAGCATAAATGGAGATAGACTGGAGGGAGGGAGAACGCGAGACACCTGTAAGTGGATGTGTCAGCTAATGGAACAATGGATGATGGATTGAATCATGAGGGTCGGAAGGTCATGGGTGCCTTTGAGAAATTTATGGGGAGAGAGAATTGTGTGAAAGGTGGCGAAGATGAGGATATATGGAGGAACAGCTGAGTCAACACTACTGTAAGGGCGTAAGGGGTGGGGGAAGGGTGAAGGCTTTAATAATTGGCGAGTCTTGTAGTGAATGGGGAGTATTGAGATTTATGTTATACTACTACTACTACTACTTTTTTTTATAATAACGTGGCCTCCAGCCTCCCCCAACAGCCACACCTTCGCCGCCATTTTATTACCTTAATATTAAGTATCCTAATACATAAGTAGCTGCCCTAGCTGTGTTGAATTAGTTGAGCCGCAGGTCTATGCAGCATTCAGTGACTGTAGCCTCAAAGTCAATATCTGCAGCTGTTGTCGGCTTTGGGGCCGAAGCTCTCGTTCCCCTGAGGCAGAGCAAAGCCGACCGAAGGAGAGAGAAGGACAGTCGACATCTCATCCAGGCTGTAACATAACTTCTGGGCTGCTGCTTCTGTTCGGAGATCACCTCCGCGAGTCTGGTGTAGAAACATCTTGCACTTGGTCCCATCCCACCAGAGGTTGTGAACACTAGAGGAGTGAAGCTGCCTTGATCGACGTTCTGAATTCTCTTCCCATATGCCCTTATCTTGTCGTTCTCGTTCCTCCTGTGTGCAGCATCGAGAGCTAAGTTATGGTGACATGCGGCCATGGGATAAAAAATCCTGATGTCGAAGAAGGCTCGCTGTCCCCGCGTCCACAATCCTCG
>NW_024726992.1:235000-252500 GCF_018991925.1 Homarus americanus
ACTCTCAAAAAGTTAATCCAAAGAAGTTACCCCAAAAAGTTACCCCCAAAAAGTTACTCCAAAAAAAGTTACTAAAAAAAGTAACCCAAAAAGTTTCTCCAAAAAAGTAATCCCCCAAAATGTTACTCCAAAAAGTTACCCTAAAAAAAAGTTACTCCGAAAAAGTTACCCCAAAAAGCTGCATTTATAGTCACTTTTACTCGATGCGATTTACAAAACATCCGCAATGTTTTTTTTCCGTAAAATGTGTTTTGAGGTTCAGAATCAGTTACCCTGGGAATAAAAACAGTATTCTCTCAGCGCGGGTAACTTGAATATGCGTGCCGGGTTTGATGCTGATATTCCACAATGTGTTGCAAAAACGTGTCCAGTGCATAAACAATGAACCTCGATCATATAGCCAGAACTGATAAAATTATGTGCTGTTGGGTGATATAAAGGTAATAAAAGAGAATGTAATAAAAGTTGTGTAATGGATGTGAATAAGTCTAGATGACGTCGGGGGGGGGGGCTAATAAGTTCTCTCTCATCCGGCGCGGGTTAACAAGTCTTCTCTCGATATCTCTAACCATTATAATTGTTCTCCATGTTCTCTTATCTCCTCCACTATTCTAAACTATAGGAGACGTCATAAAAGGTCAAATTAAACTAGTTTCCTATTCTAAAAGTATTAAACACTTGATTGTTAGAAGTGTTACCATTCTAGAGCGGTTCTTGTCCATCAAGCCATTCAAGGACATCAAGAGATTGACAAATGAGGCAGCCTTGTGTCTGCAGGTAACAGTCTCTCTCTCTCTCTCTCTCTCTCTCTCTCTCTCTCTCTCTCTCTCTCTCTCTCTCTCTCTCTCTCTCTCTCTCTCTCTCTCTCTCTCTCTCTCTCTCTCTCTCTCTCTCTCTCTCTCTATCGCCTACGGGTATAACAGAAGGGATATCCTGAAGAGTCTCCTCCCACCCCCTCAAGATTATTTTACCTGAAGATTAACCAACTAAACCGAACTGAACCGAACTGAACCGAACTGAACCGAACTGAACCAAATGTATCCAAACCAAACGAAAATAAACCAAACCAAACCAAACCCACCTCCCTGCCTGTTTGCCTACTTACTTACCTACTTACCTACCTGCTTACTTACCTGCTTACCTACCGACCTGCTTGCCGACCTGTAGTATATACAGTACTTGCTTGTTTATCCTCCTATCTGCCTGCCTTCCTATGTGCCTACTTGATTACCTACATTCCTACGTGCCTGCTTACCGTCCTGTCTTCCTACTTACCTACCCTACCCTACCCTACCCTACCCTACCCTACCTACCCTACCCTACCCTACCCTACTACCCTAACCTACCCTACCCTACCCTACCCTGCCCCTACCCTAACCTACCCCTAACCTGCCCTATAACCTAACCTAACCTACCCTACCCTACCCTACCCTACCCTACCCTACCCTACCCTACCCTACCTCTTAGCTATGGACAGATCGTGTCGTAGTGAGGAGAGCAGCCTAAAGGAGCCGTCTATCTTTTTATCCTTCCCGCTGGATGAATCAATCTCCACCCATGATTGACTGTTATCTGACAAGTCTTGGGAGACGCTCTGAAGATAATGCCAGCAGCAGGGCCAGGTCAGATTTCGAGAGCCCTGGCTATAGATTGGATTTGAAGCTGGGCCAATGTATCGACAGTATATAGGGAGAGAGGGAAGATTAGTGGAAGTTGGGATTCAAGGGACGAAGGAGGAGAGGTGAAACGATGGGTTTCCCCCCAACTGCTCTCCCCCTCCTCTCCCAAGTCTACTCTTCACAAAACAAACAATGGAAATTCTCTCTCTCTCTCTCTCTCTCTCTCTCTCTCTCTCTCTCTCTCTCTCTCTCTCTCTCTCTCTCTCTCTCTCTCTCTCCAACTCATCCTTCCTGACCCATAAAAATGTCTCTCTCTTATCTTATTTCCTGCCAAATTAATTATCCCATACTTTTCCTTCCCTCCCTCCATCCTTCTCTCCTTCCTACTCCATCCTTCCCTTACGAGTCCCTTCCTTCCTTCCTTCCTTTTCCTTCATACCCTCCCTCCCTCCCTCCACCTTTCCCTCATGAGTCCCTTCCTTCCTTCCTTCCTTCTCTCAGTCGTTCTTTCATTCGCTCCTTCCTTTTTCCCTCCCCCCTCTCCCTCGCACCCTCCTTTCCTCCCTCCATCCTTCTCTCACGATTCCCTTCCTTCCTTCCTTCCTTCCTTCCCTCTCTCCTTCCTTCCCTCCCTCTCTCCCTTCCAGGAACTTTGTGAGAGAGGGTGTAAAAGCCCGTGGCTCTGGTGCGTCACGGTGATGAAGGTGAGGATAATTGCGAATTACGACGTGAAGGAGAGTCATTAGCTGTTGCCCAAGACCTGAATTATGCATCTTGGGTGGCGGGAAGGAGTCGCCTACTACCGTAATCTCCTTAAGGCAAAACGTACTGTAGGTATTTACTGCTGTGATTTGACCGACGTTCATAAACTCCGGTATATACGTAAGAGAAACGCAAGTGCAGTAAAGTCACGTAGATTTAACTGGTGAGATGTGAGAGTCATAGAAAAACGCAGTTCCAGTAAGATCCAAAACATTTAGAAAAACGCGAGTTCAAGGAATAAGTAGAAGTTCGCAAGCGTGATTTAAGTACCCCCCCAAAAAAAGACTTCAGATGCTGCTGCTATTTAAAGAACGTTTTATTTTCCACGCTTTAGTAGAGTTTAATTAACACTTATTTTAGCTTTTCGATCCAGCCAAACGATTCTTAGGCGTGTGAGTTAGGCTTTTGACTTTTCCAGCGGGGATGTACTTTGTTCTCTAATAATAATAATAATAATAATAATAATAATAATAATAATAATAATAATAATAATAATGTAACTTTAAGAAGCCTATTGAGGAGATAATTAAGATGCCACAGACTGTATGAAAATGTCAGTCCATAAAAATCATCGCGACCTCACACACGCAACACGGAATTAACGAAGGAGTTAACGAAAGGTTTCAACACACAAGAGCCATGAGCAGAACGCCCCGTATATCGTTTAAGTCGCCCCTTCCCCTTCCCTCCCCTCCCCCTCCTCCCTCCCTCCCCCTTCCCCCTCCCCCCTCCTCCTCCCCCGTCCCTGGGAAGAAAAACGGCCCACAAGATAGTAATTGTGATTTACTCTACTGAGGGAGATTGGATTGTGTGGGGGCTAGTGTAGATCTCCCGTGGTCCAGACCTAACTGAATCCAGGGCACTTTGGATCCGGAAATTCACAGGTTCCAGAGTTGGTTGTCCCAAAGGTTCCTCGGTAGAAAGCTCTCTTTTGGTCGGCGCTCTACTATAGTCTAGAGCCCCAAGACAAGAGCTTCAAGGGTCTTGGGCTCTTTAGGCACAACTCCCTGGATATAGACCTTCTGAGGCCGTGAGTTCCTTAGGATAAGAGCTCCATGAATCTAGACCTCCATGAATCCAAACCTCCCTGAATCCAAACCTCCCTGAATCCAGACCTCCATGAATCCAGACCTCCCTGAATCCAGACCTTCCTGAATCCAGACCTTCTTGAATCCAGACCTTCCTGAATCCAGACCTTCCTGAATCCAGACCTTCCTGAATCCAGACCTTCCTGAATCCAGTCTTCCATGAATCCAGACTCCCTGGTTGTAGGTCTTGGCTTCCAGATTCGTTCGTTATTTTTTTCCTGTTGCTGGAAGACGTTAAAACACATCTTCTTTAACTACTCTTAAGCTACAACGTAAAGACGACTACCAAAATGTCCTCAAAACTGCTCTGTGACTCTACCGTAGTGTGTGTCTTCTCATCCGTCTGATCTCTCTCTCTCTCTCTCTCTCTCTCTCATCTGTTCTCCCGAGCTCCTTGTTTCTCTCTCCAAAATTGTTGTCTCTCTACTGAGCTTCTTCTCTCTCTCTCTCTCTCTGCTTGTCTCTCTTTCCATATTTACTTCACTCCTGAGTTCCTTCTTTCTTGAGCTCCTTCTCCCCTTCCCTCCTTTCTTCCTTCTTTCCTTCCCTCCTTCTCTCAGGAGCTCCTTATCTTTCATAAGCTCAGAGTTCTCAGGAATCCAGTAGAGAGTGTTGGGGGGGAGAGAGAAATGGGCGAGAGAGGGAAGGGGGGATTGAAGGAAGAAAGATATGAGGCGAAGGAGAGAGAGAGAGGCAAGGAGAGAGCGAGGAAGGGATAAAGGGAGAGACCAAGGAAGGGAGGGATAGAGGGAAGAAAGGAGGAGAGAGAGTTAGGGAAACAGGGAAAGGAGAAAGGATAGAAGGAAGGAGAGAAAGAGAGATGGGGGGGGAGGCCGGGAGGGGGGAAAGAGAGATAGAGGGAGGCAAGGAAAGAGAGGAAGGGAAACAGACAATTAACAGTCGCCAAATTTATGGGACGTATTTTAAAGATTAATGTTAAGACCTGCCTTTTTCAGGTTATTGCTTGAGGCCATTAAATATGTGTGTGTGTGAGTGTTCGCGTGCGCACCGTAATGGTTCTCTCTCAGGCTAGTGGATAGGATGGATGGTGAGGGAAGGGAGGATGAGGGGAAGGAGGATAAGGGGAGGCAAGATGAGGGCAGGAATGGTGAAGGGAGGAACGGTGGTGGGACAGTGATGTGATAGGTAAAGGTCAACGACGAGACAGAGACAGGAGTGAGACAAGAGATGAACCAGGAACGAGACAGGTTGGGACACATGAGAGAAGGAGAACAGACAGGAATGAGACAGAAACGATAATTATAAGACCGAAGAGAGACAGGGATCCAGCAGGAGATAGACAGTGATGATGAGGGCGAATTAAACATGAAAAGGACAGGGGATGGGGAAGGGTAGAATAGAGTTAAGATAGAGGTTAGAAGGGTCATGAGAGGAGGGTTTGAAGTGGCCCTGGAGGTGAAGAAAGGCGTGAGGCTGGGGAGGGAGAGGGTGAGGTAAGAGGAGAGGGTGAGGTGAGGGGAGGGGAGAGAGATAAGGGCAACAAAGAGCCTCCTGGTTTAATACCAACCCTGAGACATACGAGCAATTGATATTAAATGGCGAAGCCCCTTACATCTCCGTCAGAATTGCTCAGGTCGTAAGTTTGAGAGGGTCTTAGCAGGGGGCCAGAGGAAGTGTTTCTGCACAAGGATAAAATACATTAAAGTAACGTGGCAAGCATATTAGTGCTAAGAATGTCGGCCCAGAGGAATATTAGACGCAATCTTCCCCCTCTGGAATCTTCATTACAGATGGTCCAGATTCCAGACGCCATCTGGCTCTCCCTCCCTCCCGCCATCGGCCACTGGAACCCCTGGAACTTAAAGTTGACCTTCATGACCACCAGCAGTAAGTTCAGCTATGACGACAAGTTGCTGCTCGAGGTCATCCCATGTGGAACTTTTTAGTCTTTCTCGATTTTATGACCTTTTGTGCTCGTTTGTTGATGTGTATTATGTTTTTTCCTCCGTGTGTTGGGGCTCTCTAAGTACTTCATTTTCTCGGCTCGTTTCATTAAAGTTGAAACTGTCAACATTACTCTTCTCAACAACTTGTAAAACACCAAAAGCATTCTCATATATATTATAAATGGCTAAATTTCTTATATAAACTCAAAATAGATCAGTTTCTCGGTTCGTTTCATTGAACTTAAGATGATCAACGTCACTCTCATAAATAACTTGTGTCCCACCCAAAAAAAAATTTCATATATAAAGTAAATATCTAAGTTTGTTATATATACCAAGTTATTTGTTTCGTATATACTGTAAATAAATTCCTCGTGTATACTAGATATCAATTTCTCAAGTCGTTTTAATTAGCCTTAATGCCGTCAACATCAATTTCCTCAATACTATAAGTCCCAAACATTCTCGTGTATTTTTGACACATGTTTTATTGCCTGGTGTCAGACTCGCTAGGAACTTTAGTCAGATCAATTGCACGGCGGTGACCAATACATCTTCCTTTATTCTTATATATCTCTTTCGTTACGTCTCTCCCAATTTCTTACTTTTCATCTTTGTTGATTTATTCCTGTTTCTTTCGAGTTGATATCGTGTTGTTTACAAGTTTTGATCTTTGAGTGTATTGATTCGAAACATCAGGAGTGTATGGAGGGGTTTTTTTTGTCGTTAAATGGAAATTCTTTTTTTGAGTCTCAATTTAGTACTAATGATTAGGTCATTTTGGGACCTTATATTAGGTTTGGGACCCATTAAGACCTGAAACCCATGAAGACCAGAACACGTTAGGACTGGAATTCAATTAGGACCGGAACCCATTAAGACTGGCACCCATTTCGACCATAACCCATATGAACATGGGTGACTTTAGGACTGGAACCCATTTGAACTGAAACCTATTAGAACATGGACCCATTACGACGGGCACCCATTGGGACCAGAACCCATTAGAACATGGTCAGAATAGGCCTGGGACACAGTAGGACGTTGGACCATTAGAACTGGCACCCATTAGGACCAGAACCCATTAGGAAAAAAAATATGATTTGAGTTCTATGAGAGGATAAAATAGGCTAGTGCTTTCATTTACTACTACGATGATTGTCCCGGTCAGTGGTAGCTATTTGGTTCTTTTCTGATAGCCTGAGATAGGATATTGAGCTCTTACGCAGCCAATAACATGTTTGTAGCGTTCGGTAGCAGCTTTTAATTGGCTATCACGCTCTGGTGCAGTCTCATGGTGGTGGTCTCATCATCCCCACACGCTTCCGACATCACCCCCCCACATAATCACACGCACATACATACACACTCCCTCCCTACACCACCCCACACACTCACTTCCCACATCACCCCCACACACTCACTTCCCACATCATCCCCACACACTCCCGTCACACACACACGCACCTCCCTCCCCAATTCCTTGACAGTTTCCCATAATTGACATCTCCTGGTGCGGCCCTGACAATCACCTTCCACAGCTCGCCATCAACTAGCAATTATTCTGTCAATGCAATGAAACTGCAGTCAATTAGGGAACGATGCCTTTCAACCACTAGTTAAAGTTACCTGAAGGTGCTGACTTTGACGATTGATAGTTATATGTTGTAATGGCTGGATGATGTCTTGAGTTATTAATGTTTTATAGTGTAAATACTATAGAGAATAGGGGTATATTTTTGGGTGCTTCTGTCTCTAGGATATATTGAGATTTCTTAATAGCTCCAGTAGAATATAGATTTCTTAATAGCTCCAGTAGAATATTGATTTCTTAATAGCTCCAGTAGAATATTGATTTCTTAATAGCTCCAGTAGAATATAGATTTCTTAATAGCTCCAGTAGAATATTGATTTCTTAATAGCTCCAGTAGAATATAGGTTTCTTAATAGCTCCAGTGGAATATTGATTTCTTAATAGCTCCAGTAGAATATAGAACTCTTAGCTCCTATACTTGATATATTGAAGGTATTCTTCGTGATTTTTATAAGATATATAGAGATTTCTCGGATTATAAGAAAAATAAAGATAAAAAATTGGAAACTAATGAGAAATAGAACATAAGAACATAAGAATGGAGAAACTGCGCGTTATATTGGCACTGAACAGTCCGTTTACACCCAACCCCTATTGCTCATATGGAGCATCAACCCTATGTTTGGAAGCGAATTCAGCTTATTCGAGTTAATGATGATATTTGGTAACTTATTCCATTCATCCACTACTCTGTTTCCAAACCAGTGTTTACCTATTTCACTCTTCAATCTAAATTTGTCCAACTTAAAACCATTGTTAGGAGTTCGCTCCTGGTTGGATAGTTTGAGTACCTTTGTAATGTCCCCTTTGTTTAGCCCTGACTTCCACTTATACACCTCTATCAGGTCGCCCCTCGCTCTACGTCTCTCGAGGGAGTGCATATTAAGATGCTTTAACCTGTCTCTATACTCAAGGTTCCTAGTGCCCGGGATTAATCTTGTCATTCTCCTCTGAATTCTTTCTAATGATTCTATATCATCTGTAATACGGTGACCAGAACTGAACTGCGTAATCCAGGTGTGGTCTCACAGGGCAGGTACAGTTATGGGATGACCTCCGCTGGTCTTGTAACTAACACTCTTTGTATGAACCCAAGTACTTTATTAGCCTTATTACGAGCAAAAACACATTGTTTACTTGGCTTAAGGTTCCTACTTATCATTACTCCTAAATCTCTCTCGCAGTCGGATTTCTCTATGGCATCGTTGTTCATCTGGTATCTGGTTTCCCTGTTTACATCTCCTATACTGAGTACTTTACATTTGTCCACGTTGAATTTCATCTGCCATTTTTCAGACCATTCGAAAAATTTGTTTAGATCTTCCTGTAGTTTTGCGAGTCCTCGTCAGATTTAATAACACGTCCTATTTTAGTGTCATCAGCAAATTTACTTATGTTGCTGTCTATGCCGATATCTATGTCGTTTATGTATATAATAAATAATAATGGTCCAAGTACTGAGCCTTGGGGAACTCCACTTGTGACGTTGCTCCAATGGGACTTAGTGCTGTTAATGCTCACTCGCTGTTTCCTGTCCTGTAACCACGCCCTAATCCATTTAAGGATGTTACCTTTGATGCCATGTGCTTCTACCTTTCTAATTAGTCTTTCGTGGGGGACTCTGTCGAAGGCTTTGCTAAAGTCGAGATATACCACATCATAATTGTGCCCCTCGTCCACCGATTCGAAAACTGATGAAAAGAATGTTAATAGATTAGTTAGGCAAGAACGTCCGCTTGTGAAGCCATGCTGGGAATCATCGATCAATCCCGTGCTTCTCCAGGGTGAAATAAGAAAGAAGACGAAATATTGAGAGAAAGAAGATATAGAGAGCGTTCGGGTGTTTCAATCAAAGTTTTGAGGAACATTTACGGGTCTTCAGGTAAATTCACTACCGAGATTCACTTTTGAGGAGAACTTTATTCAGACGCCGAGAGAAAATCATCTTTCCGTCGGAACCAATTTCGGCTGCAGATTGAGTTAGTTTTCTCTCTCAACCTACCTCCACCACCCCACATTACTTCCTCCTCCTCCTCCTCCCTCTTCCTCCTCCTCCTCCTCTTCCTCCTCCTCCTCCTCTTCCTCCGCTACCTATGATTCAGACTCCGCTTCTTCTTCCTCCTCCTCTGCCATCACCTCCAACCGCCTACGCCTCCCCTTTCCTCCCTTCCTCTACCTTCTTCATTACTTCCTTCCACCTCCCTCATTCATTCTTCTTCGTCTCCCCCTCACCACTCTCCTTCTTTCTTTCCTCCCTCTCTCCCTTTTCTATGCCCCATCCACCCTCCCCCTTCCCCCTCCTCCCTCCTTCCATTTCCTATGCCCTTTCCTCCCTTCCCCCACATTCCTCCCTCCCCTTCCTCCCTCCCCTTTCCCCCTCCTCCACATTCTTCCCTCCCCGTTTCTCTCTCCCCTCCCCCACCATCTTCCCCAATCCTCCTCCCTGGTAGACTCGACACATTATGGGAGTTCCTCTGGCATTGTGTGTGGATAATGGAAGTATTGGTATCGTTGTGTCGAGTGTATAATGGAAGTTATGTCTGGGTAATGGGAGTCACACTACCATTCTGTGGTTATAATGGGAGTGTCAGTACCATTGTGTGTGAATTATGGCAGTATGAGTACCATTGTATACATATAATGGCAATATACTCTTCAAATCATGTTTATTTATTTCCTTGTCAGTGATGTTGGGTCACCTGAAGATTAGACACCCTAAATTATTTTTACCTGAAGATTAACTACGCTAACCTATCCTAAGCCCCAGGTAGCGTTAGGGCGGTTAATCACCAGGTGAAATAAGCTTGAGGTGTTTAATCTTCCTGCGATCCATAAAGTATTACTCAGACACTGTAAACGTTTCTAATTTGGTTAGGTTAACGTTAAGGTTAGGTTAGGTCATCTTAGGTTGGGTTAGGTTAGGTTAAGTTAGGTCAGGTCAGGTCAGGTCAGGTCAGCGTTAAGGTTAAATTGGGTTACTGATCTTCAGGTGATTATAAAATATACTTCCTAACAATTAGAGATATCAATGAATGTGTTAGAGAGATCAAAGAATGTGTTAGAGATCAATGAAGGTGTTAGAGAGATCAAAGAAGGTGTTAGAGAGATCAAAGAAGGTGTTAGAGAGATCAAAGAAGGTGTTAGAGAGATCAAAGAAGGTGTTAGAGAGATCAATGAAGGTTTAGAGAGATCAAAGAAGGTGTTAGAGAGATCAAAGAAGGTGTTAGAGCTCAAAGAAGGTGTTAGAGAGATCAAAGAAGGTGTTAGAGAGATCAAAGAAGGTGTTAGAGAGATCAAAGAAGGTGTTAGAGATCAAAGAATGTGTTAGAGAGATCAAAGAAGGTGTTAGAGAGATCAAAGAAGGTGTTAGAGATCAAAGAATGTGTTAGAGAGATCAAAGAAGGTGTTAGAGAGATCAAAGAATGTGTTAGAGAGATCAATGAAGGTGTTAGAGAGATCAAAGAAGGTGTTAGAGAGATCAATGAAGGTGTTAGAGAGATCAAAGAAGGTGTTAGAGAGATCAATGAAGGTGTTAGAGAGATCAAAGAAGGTGTTAGAGAGATCAATGAAGGTGTTAGAGAGATCAAAGAGACCAGTCTTTAGTTCCTACACACAAATCCTTCCATCAAACAATTGTCAACAGACGCTGGAGAGGAGAACGCTTTTGTTGTTTTGTACAAAGGTTGATTGAATGTAGACTATGACCAGAAGGGCTTTGTAGGGCTCCCTATGTGCGTGTGTGTGTGTGTGTGTGTGTTTGTGTGTTCTTGCCATAAAAACAGCTCCAGAACAAGACTCCTGACCCGCCGAACCATTACGATCCATTTAAGGTCTGAAGTCCATTTGACCAATGACCAATCTCCACCACCACTTAGGTAATGACAAATTTATCGAGGTCACGTAAGATGAATGTTACCTTCGCCTCCTAACTTCCGGGGACTTTTTTAATGATACGAATATTGGTCTATCTGCATCCCCCTTTTTTAGACCCATGGCAGGTGTGGTGTTAGGGGTCAAGTGCCTGGGTCATGAATATTGCTCAGCTACAGTAAACCCTCGACAAGATGATTTTGTTTACATATTATCCTCCCTGGGTGTGTGTGTGTGTGTGTGTTTCCCGAGAAGGTGAAGGATTACTTTACCTCAGTTCCATCGTTTGTTTAGACTCATCCCAGGTGTTAGTTGTTGTCACCCTCGGCCATACTCTTTGGGATAACTCACATGAAGGGAATATTATTATGAATAGTCTCAGTCAGATTCGTGTGTCTTCGTTGTAATAGACTTAATCGCTGACTAAAGTAATGATGTTATCTACAAACAGCAGCTGACTCACCTATCATTCACATCTTTGATCATTCTTCGTCTAACTTGGTCCTTCTGTCCATCATTCTTACTACCTCATCTCTTACTACCACGTCTGTGAAAATATTAAACTAATATTAAACTCTGGACAAAATTAAAAATAAAAATCTGCCACATATATTTTCAGTGTCTCTTAAATTGTTTTTCTATTACGTTAATCACATGCTTTTTCTAGATTCATAAATGCCATAAATAAATTAATCTCCTCCTGTGGAATATTTTGACTCATATACTCCAACACTAACAACACGTAAATCACATATCCTTTATCTTTCCTGAACCCACACTGTTATCTCTCCTAACACACTCTTTTACCACAATCTTCTCAGTAATAATTATAATTCAGCCATACACTTTACCTTATATACTCTGTCGACTTATTCCTCTAAGATATCTAATTCCTTTATAATATCTTATTTCTGTTATCACCTTCCTCATCACCTTCCTCATCACCTTCCTCATCACCTTCCTCATCACCTTCCTCATCACCTTCCTCATCACCTTCCTCATCACCTTCCTGTACACTCTCTCTGTTACTTCTCAACCTCCCTCCTTCACCATCTTCCGCCATGAGTCTATCCATTCCTGGTGCTTTACTTTCAGTCAGCCAGCCATCCTCCTCCTCCCCTTCTTACTATTCCTTCTCTCACTTTGACGCTATCCATTTAACTACGTCGTAAACACAACAGTCATCTCTCTCTCTCTCTCTCTCTCTCTCTCTTCAACAGACTCGGTAGTAAGTGTTGTAATTTTTTCCTTCTCCTTTTCATTTTGTAATTATTCTCACATTAATTCTCTCTCATTACTCCATGAAATAATAGAATTCTAAACGAGAAATATTCTCTGTTGTTCCCACTACAGGAAATTTATTCTGAGCGGCGCTGTAAGTACTTCCTTGGTCGTGTGTGACGGTGTTAACATCTAAAGCAAAAATAAAAGTAATTTTATGTATTACAAAAGTATATATATTCACAGCGTGCGTGCGTGCGTGAAGAAAACGTTTAAAATGTAGCTATGACCCTAAAAACTAGGGTCGTTCCAGACTGAACCCCTTAATCCTCTCTCTGTCACAGTTTCCATATACAGTGTCGTAACCAGCCCCTTGTTGTCGGCCGTCCACAGGTACCGCTACGTAATGAATCTCCTCAAATCGTAAAATATAGATCAAGAAGTCGCTGACCTCCTTTGTATAATAGATCCTGCCGGGAAGTTCCGGAAGGCGGTGACTATCTACTTTTTTTTAATTAATAGCGTTTATGTGTCTCAGGGTGGAACGTTATTGTGCCTACGTCCGTATTGTCAAACACCTTAGTATTTTTAATCATAGAAATAACTACCGCCCAATCAGTCTAACATCAATAGTAGGTAAATTACTAATCAATTATTTCAAACTCTATTCGAAACCACCTGGAGAAGCACAAGTTGATCAATGATTCCCAACATGGCTTCACAAGCGGGCGTTCATGTCTAACTAATCTATTAACATTCTTTTCATCAGTTTTCGAATAGGTGGACGAGGGGCACAATTATGATGTGGTATATCTCGACTTTAGCAAAGCCTTCGACAGAGTCCCCCACGAAAGACTAATTAGAAAGGTAGAAGCGCATGGCATCAAAGGTAATATCCTTAAATGGATTAGGGCGTGGTTATGGGACAGGAAACAGCGAGTGACCATAAATGGCACTAAATCGCATTGGAGCAACGTCACTAGTGGAGTTCCCAAGGCTCAGTACTTGGACCATTATTATTTATTATATTCATAAACGACATAGATATCGGCATAGACAGCAACATAAGTAAATTTGCTGATGACACTAAAATAGGACGTGTAATTAAATCTGACGAGGACTCTGCAAAACTACAGGAAGATCTAAACAAATTTTTCGAATGGTCTGAAAAATGGCAGATGAAATTCAATGTGGACAAATGTAAAGTACTCAATATAGGAGATGTGAACAGGGAAACCAGTTACCAGATGAACAACGATGCCATTGTGGAATCCGACTGCGAGAGAGATTTAGGAGTAATGATAAGTAGGAGTCTTAAGCCAAGTAAACAATGTGTTTTTACTCGTAACAAGGCTAATAAAGTACTTGGGTTCATATAAAGGAGTGTTACTTACAAGACTAACGAGGTCATCTTAAAATTATATCTAGCGCTTGTGAGACCACACCTGGATTACGCAGTTCAGTTCTGGTCACCGTATTACAGAATGGATATAGAATCATTGGAAAGAATCCAGAGGAGAATGACAAGACTAATCCCGGGCATTAGGAACCTTGAATACAGAGACAGGTTAAAGCATCTTAATTTGCACTCCCTCGAGAGACGTAGAGTGAAGGGCGACATGATAGAGGTGTATAAATGGAAGTCAGGGTTAAACAAAGGGGACATTACAAAGGTACTCAAACTATCCAACCTGGAGTGAACTCGTAACAATGGTTTTAAATTAGACAAATTTAGATTTCGGCGTGAAATAGGTAAACACTGGTTTGGAAACAGAGTAGTGGATGAATGGAACAAGTTACCAAATATCATCATTAACTCGAATACGCTGGATAGCTTCAAACATAGGTTGGATGCTTATATGAGCAATAGGGGTTGGGTATAAACGGGACTGCCCAGTATGGGTCAATAGGCCCGCTACAGTTTCCTCCATTCTTATGTTCTTGTGTTCTTAAATGAGAATCACGTTAGCTTTAGCCAGAATGAGAAAAAAAAGGGGGAAATATTGATTGATCTAACAGGAAAATCTGAAATAGCATCCCTTTTATATCACCTGAAAAGAACTAAAACTCGTATAATATAACCACCTGAAATAGTCTTATATTAAGTTCACCTGGACTAGTCGTATACCTATATAAAGTCATTCGAAAAATTCCTATATAAAATTATCTTCACCTGAATAACAGATCCAACTTTTCATCTTCATGTAAATTAGAATCAAATCCAACTTCGCTTCATGACAACCACTGGACGTAAATTTAGATCCTATATATAAAGTATTGACACCCCCCCCCCACACACACACGTAGTTCCAAGATGTCATTTGTCCTCTTAAGTAATCTTACGAATTTCAGGATGCCTTTTGGGCTATAATAATAATAATAAAACTGATAGTAATAACTGATTATGATAATGATGTTGACGTTTGAGGATCATTATAATAACAATAATGATGATTGATAATATGAAGATGATGAATTTAATACTAATTAATAAGGATGATGATAACGATACTGAGAGCTGACAATTATGATGATGATAATTTGTTGATTCATAAATAACATAAAACCAAGTCATCAGCATAAGAGAAAACAGTTAAGTACAGTCCCCTTCACTAGTGCGTTTACAGAGGCTCGTCAGGTTTTGGGCAGTGTGACAGCTCTCTGTTTGTTTCCATTCGACAGAAGGAAATTCGCAATAGTAAACATACTATAGAACCAAATTAAAACTATATTAAAATAAATATCTCGTAGATAATGATTTATGGAATGTTTATATGACGAGCCCCTGTAAACGCACTAGTGAAGGGGACTGTACACATCAACACACAACAAATTACTCCTTAACCTCACCCCCCCCCCTCCTACCCCCCCCCATATTAACATCAACATAAGGCCTAACATAACTTTTAAAATTACAACTAATTACTCATGTTTATATAAAAGTTAATTTGAATAATAAAAATAAATAAATAAATGATAAAACACCAACTTTGAGGACCTATATTACATGAATTCCTGAAGTCAAATTTGGGTTAACTTTATTTATTTATTTTTTATTTTTTTAGAACCGAGTTATTACATTCCTGCCTTCCTGTACACCTACCCCAGGCCTAATTTGGGTAGAGATTATTATTATTTTTTAACACGTGATGATTAAAAAAAAAAGATAAATTAACCTCGATATTAAAAATGTGATGAACGATGTAATATCCCTTGTTTGTCAGGTCATTGGGTATTTGATGGTTGGGTATAATGAGGTTGTTTACGCTTGTTTAGGTAGATAATTAATAGTATATGTGTTTAATTAGTCTATTATTGTTAATTGGTTGTAATTTCGTTTATTTCCTAGGTGAGAGGATATTAGTGATTAGTTATTAACATGAGAAAGGTTTTGGGTAGGTTAGTTTAGGTAGATAATTATTGGTATATTAACCTGTGCTTGCGTTTAATTAGTGTGTGTGTGTGTGTGTGTGTGTGTGTGTGTGTGTGTGTGTGTGTGTGTGTGACCAGATATATCACACACACACACACACACACACACACCACGAAGGTTTCTAGATGGTGGAAATATGATATGATGCAGCTGGCTCAGTCTGGCCACACACCACTGCTCGTGAGAACCAGCTGTGTCCACACGGCCACAGCTGGTCTGTAAACGTTGCGTGTCGTCCAACGTTTTATGCATATCTCTCTCTCTCTCTCTCTCTCGTGCATAGATTATATTCTAACTAAAACTCGGGACAATAATCTCCTATCATTTATCTCTTTCCAAAAATATTAGTAAAAAAAATAATTAATAAATTGTCGAACTATATTGTTGTGTTTTTACCAGGCCAAAACGGGGTGGGTGGGGGGGGGGAGGAAGGGGCTCGAGGAGGAATATGGGTAAGGGGTAGAGGAGGGTTAGGGGAGTAGGGGTAGGTAGGAGAGAGGAGTAGCAGTACGGGGATGGGGGAGGTAGAAAAAGGGAGAATGGTGATAAGTGGGTGGAGGAATGAAGAGTATGGAGGGATAGAGGATTGGTAAGGACTGGAGGGTTAGTAGAGGAAGAGAGAAAAGGACAAACTCCATGTTGTATTCATCCCCATCCCCCTCCCTCCTATTAACTTAACATGTTAATCCGCGTTAATCCGTGTTTATATCCGCATTAGCTGGACCCGTCATTGTTGACAGTGATGGTGTTCACAACACTGCCCGGTTGTAATTTGTGAAAGTGGCGCTCGCAAAATGTGTTGATGATTAGCCCTGTGTATGTGTGTGTGTGTGTGTGTGTGTGATAGCCTAATGTGTTTGTTGTTGGCGACCTGCAGTCAGCATGCTCGCCTCGCAAGCGAGCAGACCCGGGTTCGATCCCCGGGCAGGGGATCCGGATGTTAATCAATTTGTAGATCGTGTGCCGGGGTAATGGTTAGCCAGTGCATTTGGCGACTTGTCCGGTCTTCTCGAACTATTCCTTGACACTGGGTCTGCTCGTGAACTCAGGGTGTGGTTGTTGTGTTGGTGATAGCTTCTACACCTTAAACAAATTCACGTCTAGGTGGCCCTAGGGCCGACCATCCTCGTTACACGAGGGGCAACCATTATTATAATGTGTTTGTTAAAAAGCTTGTTTGAATCTTTATTTTATTGGATTTTACCTTCTGTTTTGTAGTTTTAAATGCTGTCTGTCTATTCATTCGTTCGTAACTTCTGTCCGTCCGCCCGTGTATTAGATGGTCTGTCCACCCGTCTGTTAGTCTGTCAGTCCGTCCTTCCGTACCTACCGTGATGTTGCAAGTGTTGCTATTAGGTTGCTTTTACATATTTTTTTTTAATTTATGATGACAGGGTCTTTGCAAGTCCATCTGTCTGTCTGTCTGTCTGTCTGTCTATCTATCTATCTGGCTGTCTGTGTCTGTCTGTCTGAGTTTGTGTCTTTTTCTGTTTTGTCTATCTGTACATTATTCTACCTGTCTGTCTGTCTGTCTGTGTTAATTCGATTGCACTGTCCTTCAAATGTACAGTATTCACTCGGTCTGCTCAAGTCAAGGCTATATGACGAAGTGTGATGTTGTATATACCAATATGTAACGGCATTCGCAAACACACACACACACACACACACACACACACACACACACACACACACACACACACACACACGACATAAACATAAAAGCAATAAAACAAAACTACCTTGACACACCTGAGATCCCAAACAGCCGGGACGAGACTCAGAACTGTTTGAATAGGCCCCCTACCTCCGAGCAGCTGGAACGAGTCTCCCGAAAGCTGGAATGAGTCTCCGAGCAGCTGGAGCGAGTCTCACTAAAGCTGGAAGAAGTCTGGTAATTACTTCTGTACCCATAGATGTCGCTGGTAGTGTATCATTGGGGTGTGGTACAGTGTAACTAAAACTTTTGACCTTAACTGTACACAAGACGCCCGACCTCTCATTAT
>NW_024726992.1:257500-313469 GCF_018991925.1 Homarus americanus
GGAATATTGTTTACAAAGCCCCAACTGGATAGTTGGGTTTCCCCTACCAATCACCGTCTTATGGCCGGTGAAATATACTTGCAACAGATGCGGAGACGCTCAATGTCAGCTGTGGAGACACTGAGCACCAGCTGCGGTAACAATTTTTACCAGCTGCGGTAATACACCCTGTAACAGCTGAGAGGGGAATGATATATCGTGGCCACATGACATTTGTTATTTTTTACTGAAGGCTACGTGTTAACTCCTTCAGTAAATTTAATTAACCCAGTAAGTGAACTAACCCCTTGATTACAATAACTTAATCCCTTGAGTACGATGAATTAACCCTTGAGTAAGATATCTTAACCCTTTATTTCGATGACTTAATCCCTTGAGTAAGTTGACGTAATCTCTCGAGTAATATGACTTATTACCTTGAGTACGATGACTTAACCCCGTGAGTACAATGACTTAGCCCTTTGGTTATGATGACTTAAGCCTTCGAGTACGATGACTTATCCCTTTGAGTACCTTTTGTCCTTAGGGAATGGAAAGGGGAGAAGAAAAGGTAGGAGAGGGAAGGAGAAGAGATGGGAAAGGAGGGGAGAATAGATGAGAGAGAATGGAAGGAGAGGTGGAGAGAGGAGGGGAGAAGAAGTGAAAGATAGGGGAAGAGGAGGGAAGAAGGGGTGAGAGAGAAGGGGAGAGGAAGGGAAAGGTGGTGAGCGAGGAAGTGTTGTACAAAGGATCAAATAAACATACGGGAAATGACAGGAACTCAAGCATAAGAAATTAAACAAGAGAATATTGTGATTACTCTCTCTCTCTCTCTCTCGTCACCGATACTGTAATTTGAGAGTAAATTAAATCGTCTTTACCTTGAGCGAAAGATACGTCAACACTGGGAACAATATTGACCTCTGATGCCAGGTGTTAGTCAGTGAGGTGTGGAGGTCACTCAGTACTCATTGTTACTCGACTGGTTAGAGGTAAAGGGGGTGGGGGATAGTGAGGGCGTTGAGGTGTCAGGGAGGATGGGATGTTGTGGGTCAGGGAGGGTGGTGTTAGGAGTCAGGGTGGTGTTAGGATCAGGGTGATGTTGGGGTTTGGGGTGGTGTTAGGGGTCAGGGGGATGGAGGGGGTCAGGGAGAGGGTGTTAGTAAGGGGTTAGAAGCTCGTCGTTCCCTGCCTTGCTTCATACCTAACCTAACCCAACCCAACCCAACCTAACCCAACCCAACCTAACCCAACCCAACCTAACCCAACCTAACCTAACCTACCCATTAAGAATAAATTTCCCTTAAGGTATAGCGATAGAAGCAATAAGTTTTTAAAGCTTAATTAATTGTTATCCCTATTTAGCGTGACAAAGAGAGAGAGAGAGAGAGAGAGAGAGAGAGAGAGAGAGAGAGAGAGAGAGAGATATCATATGTTGATTACGAAGATCAGTATATTGATCGAGTTTTAAACCATTACTCAGCGCTTTATTCCACACACGCCATTAAAGAAACGTTGTTCCATTGACCGACCTGAGTCATGTGGCGGTCTTCAACTCTTAAAATCGTAAAAAAAATTATCTTATAAAACAGGCAGAACAAACTAGCAATAACTAACCTAACCTAACCCACCAATCGTCCCCCACACGCTCCTCCGACACACCACCACTTCTCACCATCGACTCTCTCATCCTAACACTGACCCAGGCACAAAGTAAACATTCCTTCCTTTCATTAAAACTCTAATTAAATTTGACTCGTTTAAGCAGAAAAGAATATTGCCGCCATATACTGTTATTACATGTCTGTCTGTCTTCTCTGTCTGTCTGTCTGTCTGTCTGTCTGTTTGTCTGTCTGGCCACCGCGGAAATATTACGCATTCCATGGACAGGCCAGAGTCGGGAGATGTGTGGGGAAAGTTGGAGCATTTTAACGGTGAGAGTGACAAGTTATGGCTGTGTTAGAGGAGGAGGAGACGGAGGAGGAGAGGGAGGAGGAGGAGGATTAGGAGGAGGAGGGAAGAGAAGAAGGGGAGGAAGGGGCAGAGGAGGGGGTATGAATAAAGAGGAGATTGGAGATGGTGGAACATGAGGTCTAGAAGGAGGGGAGGAAAGAGGAAGGGTAAAGGAAGAAGAAGAAAAGGGAGGAGAGGGGAATGGAAAAGGGAGGTAGAGGGAAGAGAAGGAGGAAGGGGATAGTAGTAGAAGGAGAGGAAGACAAAAGGAAGAAGATAATAGCAGTAGTTGTATTGAAACACCCTCCCTCCCATCACCTCACCCTCCCTCCACCTCTCCCTCTCCTCCCACCATCTCACCCTCCCTCCATCCCCTCCCTCCTCCCTCCCCCACCCCTCCCCACCCTCCCTCCCATCACCTCACCCTCCTCCCATCACCTCACCCTCCCTCCCATCACCTCACCCTCCTCCCATAACCCCACCTCCCCACCATCTCACCCTCCTCCCATCACCTCACCTCCCTCCCATCCCATCACCTCACCCTCCCTCCCATCACCTCATCCTCCCTCCATCTCCCTCCCTCCCATAACCCCACCCTCCCTCCCACCATCTCACCCTCCCTCCCATCCTCACCCTCCTCCCATAACCCCACCCTCCCTCCCACCATCTCACCCTCCCTCCCATCACCTCCCCTCCCTCCCACCATCTCACCTCCCTCCCATCACCTCTCCCTCCCACTTGGCCCCACCCTCCCTCCTCATCACACCTCACCCTCCCTCCCATCACTTCACCTCCCTCCCATCACCTCACCCTCCCTCCCATCACCCACCCTCCCTCCCCACCATCTCACCCTCCCTCCCATCACCTCACCTCCCCCACCATCTCACCCTCCCTCCCATCACCCCTCACCCCTCCCTCCCATCCCCACCCCTCCCCTCCCCACCATCTCACCCTCCCTTCCATCACCTCACCCTCCCTCCATAACCCCACCCTCCCCTCCCACCATCTCCACCTCCCTCCCCATCACCCCACCTCCTCTCCCACCATCTCACCCTCCCTCCCATCACCTCACCCCTCCCTCCCATCACCTCACCCTCCCTCCCATCACCTCACCCCTCCCTCCCATGACCCCACCCTCCCTCCTATAACCCCACCCCTCCCTCCCCTCCCTCCTCCCACCTCCCTCCATCCTCACCCCTCCCTCCCATCACCCCACCTCCCTCCCTCCACCCCACCCTCCCTCCCATCACCCCCATCACCTCCACCCCCACCCCTCCCACATGACCCCACCCTCCCTCCCCATGACCCCACCCTCCCTCCCATCACCACCATCCTCCCCCACCCTCCCTCCCATCACCCTCCTCCCATCCATCCCTCCCATCACCTCATCCCTCCCTCCCATCACTTCCCCCTCCTCCCATGACCCCACCCTCCCTCCCATCACCCCACACTCCCTCCCATCACCCACCCTCCCTCCATGACCCCACCTCCCTCCCATCACCTCACCTCCCTCCCATCACCTCACCCTCCCTCCCAACATCTCACCCTCCTCCCATCACCCCACCCTCCTCCCATCACCTTCCTCCCATCACTTCCCATGCCTCATCACCTCACCCTGCCCCATGAGAGGAGAGAATAGGAAAAAGAAAGATTAAATTACTTTAAGTTACATTGAAATAAAATAAAATTAAGTGTGTGTGTGTGTGTGTGTGTGTGTGTGTGTGTGTGGAAAATGTGTGTGTGTGGTATGTGTGTGAGAGGTAATGAGTGTGTATACATATGTGCGTGTGGGGAAGGGAATATACAGTATATATGTGTGTGTGGGGTGATTTCTGTGCACATATTTAGGTGTATGTTTACATGAGGGTATGAATAAGTGAATAGGTGACAGACAGACAGACAGACAGACAGACAGACAGACAGACAGACACACAGACAGACAGACAGACAGACAGACAGACAGACAGACAGAGAAGAATACCATACAGATAAACTTGTGTTGACTATATACAAAACAAAATATAACTTCCTAATATCTCTCACCAGTAACTCTTAACATATGGAGAACTTCCAATCCACGACCAAACTTCCCCAGTAAGTTCTTGAGTTACCTAACCTTTTAATCTACTCCGTAAAATGAAATAGAACATACAGGTATTTGGGTTTAAACTTGACTGTGAGAATTGGTGAAGTCTTACGCTAAAGTTCTTATTAGGTCGATTAAGTTGCTGGGTTTTTTTTATTAGGTCTAACTGATCACCTATAGAATAGACACCCCAGCATATTTCACCTAAAGATTAATCACTATATCGCTAATATAACCTAACTTAACCTACCCTACCCTAACCTACCCTACCCTACCCTAACCTACCCTACCCTACCCTAACCTACCCTACCCTACCCCCCTACCCTACCCTACCCTACCCCGGGGTGTCAGGGTCAAACTGTTGTGGATCCCTCTCACATAGGCCTCAAAAACATGACAGGGTTGATGCCCTCGCCAAACTCGCATCTAACAAAGACACCGTTGAATACAATTTGGGTCTGTCAAAAAGAACCCTTAAAACTGTAATTAGGAAAGAACTTATTGATGAGTTTGACGCAAGTAGACAAGTGCAAACAGGCACTAGTCGATCCATAGCTTACCATGATGAGATGTATCAAGTGAAACATGTATATGGAGCAAGTAACAAGATCACTAGATTACAAGATGTTGTAACCGCTAGATTAAGGTTAGGATATAAGTACCTTTGGCAGTATGTTCCTCAAGCAGATGTAAACAAAACTAAATGTAAAGTGTGTGGCCAGACATATGGCCACACACTTGAACACTACGTCCTCGACTGTGTGAAGATAGAACCTTTTAGGGACAGGTCCAAGCACACTGTGTGTGAAATGGCACAACACTTCATCTCTAATGGCAAGATAGCCGACATATTAAGATTGTATCCACTTTTTTGCACTTAGTAACTATATCAATTCTCATGTACAGAACCAAATATGCAATGTGCTTGAATACCTCCCACGTAAATGTGAATAACAAAGTGTGAGGCCAGACATACTGCCTCACACGCCTGTTCTCACGCATTTGTGAATAAGTTACCCTTTATGTATAGAACTAAACAAATAATGTAAATGAAATACTGTGTAACTTTCAGTGCCATAATATCCTGACAACGGGGGTTAATTATTATGACCCTTTGTAAACCCTACTCTGTAATCCTTTTGCGCTACCGCTCACAGGATGAGTGTGGGGTGCACAATAAAGTAGCTGCTGCAAGCGGCAAAATCAAATAAAAAAAATCAACCCTACCCTAATCCTGACCCTAACCTACCCTACCTCCTCTCTTTAGTCTTAAATTAGTTAATCTTCCCACAATATAAGCTGGGGACTTTAATATTCAGTTGATACTATTTAAATGTTTATATTAATCTGAGACATATAGTAATGACGCACTAAAGACGATAAGCTTTATGAGTCAGCAGAGGAGAAGAAGGAAGAGTGAGAGAAAGAAGAGATATAGAGAAGTATGGGAGAAGAAGAGGAGAGAACAGGAAGGAAAATGAGGAGTGCGGAGAGGTTTGTAGGGTGGGTGAGAAGATGATGAGATAGGGAGAAGGAAGCGTAAATTAAAGGAAGGGTAGAAGAAGGAGAAGGAGAAGGAGGAGGAGGGTAGCAAAGGAATGAGAGCCAAGGAAATGAAAGGATTAGAGAGGAGAGGTTAGGAGAGCAGAATGGAAAAGAGGGAGAGGAGGAAGTAGGATCCAGGAACAAGTGGGTGGAGTCGTGCCTAAGTGGTGGGCACTGTGACTCCCTGGTCCTTTTAACCTGCTCTCTCTCTCTCTCTCTCTCTCTCTCTCTCTCTCTCTCTCTCTCTCTCTCTCTCTCTCTCTCACACATAACCGCGGTAATAACTAATCTATTTACATAAGCTATTACGTTTTTAAGCTGACTGAAGTAACACCTACAGTATTTAGGGAGGCCCGTCCACGAGCCTGTGAGGGGAGTAATTCTATTTCACTGATCGCTGGATGTCTCCCTCACACCGGAGGTACTGTATACATGCCCGAGGCACACAAACGCCCATGGCACATACACACATACACACACACACACCCGAGGTACACACACACACACCCGAGGCACACACATACACACACCCGAGATATACATGTAAGGGCGGTTACGAGGCTTATTTGAAGAATTATGAGTCTTCTTTGGGAGGACGATTTTTGTATATATCACAGTAGGAACCTTGACAGTTTCTTCCAGAAAGATAGTTCACCTTTCCCACTGTACTGTACGTCAGTAGTTGGACCCCGGTCGTAATCATAGACCATGTATAGTTGTATACTGTATACTTTGTATATTGAGAAGGTCAAGTTAAACACAAACTACAAAATTAATTACTGTATTTATTAGTTGAAATATTAGGAACACCTCAACGAACACTAAGTGTATGGAACTGAACATAAGAACAGCAAGACCAGCTGTATGGAGAGAGACTGAATAACTCCAGCACTCCCACACTCCCATATTCCCACCCCTCAGCACTCCCACTCCCCAGCACTCCCACACTCCCACTCCCCAGCGCTCCCACAGTTTCAAAGCTGGAAACTGGTACAAGTAGCTCACTCCTGTGATACTTCGTGGGTGATCATACTGCATGACGCTTGACGGCCCTCCTCTCCTCTTTCATCTTCCTCTTCTTCTTATTCTCCTCGCCCTCCTCCTCCTTGTTCTTCTCCTTTCTTCTCCTTTTCATTCTTCTCCTCATTCTTCTCCTCCTTCTCCTTCTCCTCCTCCTCCCCCTCCTTCTCCCTCTCCTCCTCCCCTCCCTCTCTCCTCCTCCCCCTCCTTCTCCTCTCCTCCTCCTGACACAGCACGTACCCCAGCAGCATCTCCAACAGCATGTAAACTTAAAAAATGTTCAAAATAAAAATACGCAACTTCCCAACCAAAACAAACACTAGCATGATATAACGTCACTGACGCCAACCCCCGATCATGGTACAGATTCTCGTGTCTCGTCTATCACAGGTAAAGGCGAGATACTGGGGCATACACAGCATCAGTTTACCTTCCCAAGATTTAAACGAGTTAATCTAATGTATGCAAATGTGGCTATGAAAACTCCTGGGTTCACGATGGTTAGGAATTAGGCAACTTTTGTCCCTGTTCCTCGTACCCACAATCCTTGGGCACAGGACTCAGAAAGTTTGGAAATAACTTAACAGAATGAATATCCTGTTACTGGAGTCCTGTTTTACATAATCCCAAGGCTTAAGAGAGTGTGTGTGTGTGTGTGTGAGAGAGAGAGAGAGAGAGAGAGAGAGAGAGAGAGAGAGAGAGAGAGAGAGTTTATAGAATGCCTGTGGATACAAAACTCTTTGTTAGGACAAACTTGAGCCCCTGAGCTTAAACGAAAAATTGAGATGTGTTACAGATTGAAAACTCAGTTGTGGGACTTCAGAGTGATCATAATACCATTTTGGGGACCTAAAACAACGGTATAAAGTATTACACACACACACACACACACACACACACACACTTAATTTTCAAATGACAACTCCAAACATCAACTTCGGCTCTCAACACCGTCGGTTACACCACCATTACCGTCCACCTTGGGAGGTCAACAAAAACATTCTTAGCGAGAGGCTCAAGTTGGCAGGTAATATATGGTACTGTAGTGCACCAAAGTCGTGTCCACTACCTAGCCACAGTGAGGGTTCGAATTGCCTTGAGTCTGAAGTTTCGAAACAGCTGGGGGAAATGCTATGGTCGGCCAACAGATGTCGCCCACTGTAGTGTGTGTGTGTGGGGGGGAGGGGATAGAGGAGGTGGGGGCTGGATGAGGCAGGTTTATTTATTATTTATACCACCATAATTTCAAGCTGTCTTTTTAACTGCATTTTGTCTTACAGTTGTTTCTTTATGGTTACGAATTCATGGAACAGGTGCAGTGCCCTCGGTGCTTATTGCCTGAACATTACTAAGAAATCTTTTTATAGAACTGATCCCAAGCCCACCCATGACCATAAGAATCTCTTAGTATTACCATTTCACAAAAATTTCTCTCAAATTCTTTTACAACTAAATACCTGGAACGTCAATATGGCATTTATAAACTCATGCACTGTTAAACAAATCAAGAACTCCCCCAACAACACAATTGGTTGCATTTATAAAGTTCCTTGCAAGGAATGTAATATGTTTTACTTAGGCCAGACAGGTAAAGATCTTGTAACTAGACTTAAACAACATAAATATAGTGTTAGGACAGGCCAGGAATCCAATGCTCTTTTTATTCATTTGAGGGATAACAAGCATTTCATTGACTGGGATAATGCCTCCTCAATTTACCTTGTAATTCAATTGACAGTAGGAACATCATAGAATTTAGTCTCATTAAACATACCGAAGCATTCAACATGAATTTGAGTAATGGCATGTACAAACTGGACAATTTTGTAATTAAGAAGATTTGTAACCAGGTGAAAAGGTTGGGTCACCTTACCCTCTGACCTGATTACCGACCGTTGCGGTGCTATTTACTTTACTTTTTTTACTTTTATCCTCTTCGCCACTGATCGGCTTGTTGGCCGCTTGGGCGATCGGTCACGTCTCTTTTCATTTATATTCTTCACCTAAAGATCGGCTCGCTAGCCGCCCGGGCGATCGGTCACGTCTCTGTCATGCACTGTTGGCAAATACTGGGCATGCTCCTGAATGTACCTGAACCCGCTCCAGTGTTGGTCAAGTCTTGTCTTGAAAGAGCTCACACTCGGTGCCGTCACAACACTCTCTGGTAGATTGTTCCAAGAGTTTACAACCCTCACTCCGAAAAAGTTTGCCCTCACGGTTTTCTGGACTTGCGGCTTCTTCAATCTTGAGCTGTGACCCCTTGTGGGGCGAGCGTCCGCCAGCTCCAAGTAAGGACACTCAACTGAGTAGTGCCCCCTGAGATGCTTATACACCTCAACTAGGTCCCCCCTTGCCCGTCTGTAGTATAAGCTAGGCAAGTTCAGGCGCTCCAATCTCTCAGGGTAGCTGAGGTGCCGAAGTGCAGGCACCAGTCTGGTGGCCCTCCTTTGAACATTTTCAACCAACTGACAGTCCCTAGCATATCTCGGGGACCAGATGGGGTGACAGTACTCCAGATGGGGAAGCACTTTACTCCTGAAGATCGTTACGAGGGACTGACCGTCTAGATATCTGAACGACCTTCTTATAAGACCCAATAATTTATTTGCCTGATTTACCTTCTTCTCACAATGGCCCGAGAACTTCAGCTCATTGTCAACATACACACCTAGGTCCTTCTCACACACAGTCTCAACTTGTGCAGTTTCTTCATCCCGTTGGGACATCTGATACGCCTCTTTACCGTTGGTACGCCCCAGGTGCATCCTCTTACACTTCGTGACATTGAATCTCAGCAGCCATTTCTTCGACCATTCCTGGAGCCCACAGAGGTCCTTCTGCAGCTCTTCACCGTCCGCTTGGTTCTTAATTTCCCGAAATAACTTGGCGTCATCGGCAAATATTTGTATGGAGGAGTGTACAACGTCAGGCATGTCATTTATGAAACAAACAAACAACAGCGGGCCCAATACACTGCCCTGTGGTACCCCACTTGTTACAGGTACAGATGACGATTTCGTGCCATTAATCACCACACACTGCTTGCGGTCATGTAGAAAGTCTTCTATCCACGCTAGGACATTTCCCCGAATTCCGTACCCTTCCAGTTTGATTTTCAGCCTTTCGTGGGGTACACTGTCGAAAGCCTTGGCAAAATCTAGGTAAATATTGTCGATATTACCACCCCGTTCCAGAATATGGGTCCAAATATCCAATATCTTGAGCAATTGTGTTAAGCAAGAGCGCCCCGGCATAAAACCGTGCTGGCAATCTTTTACAAGGTTGTTTCGTAGTAGATGTTCCATCGCGGCATCTCTGATAATACTCTCAAGTACTTTACATATTATGCTGGTCAGGCTCACCGGTCTATAGCTGTTCGTGGAGTGACGATCGCCCTTCTTGAAGATAGGACTCACATAAGCCACTTTCCATTCACTGGGGACCATTTGTTCATCCAGGTATTTACAAAACAGGATCTTCAGGGGCTCTGCAAGCTCGTTGCACAACTCTCTTAGCACTCTAGGGTGCACCATGTCAGGTCCGGGACTCTTATGAACCTTTAGCCTGGACAGTTTATTTCTAATACCCTCTTCTGTGAACACAATGTGGGTCAGTGCTGTGTCGAACCGTCTGTCCTCAAACGCAGGAACGTTAGTTGCATCCTCTCTTGTGAACATTTAGGAAAAGAAGCTGTTCAATGCCTCAGCTTTATCCTGGTCAGAATCTGCGTAACTACCATCTTCAAGTCTCAGGTCTGATACTCCTACTCGCATTTTCAATTTCGACTTTGCATAGCGGTAAAACGCCTTTGGGTTTGACTTGACCTCGCTTGCAACCAGCCTCTGGAACTCCTTTTCAGCCCTCCTACACTCTATCTTTGCTTGGTTTCTGGCTCTTGCATACATCCTCCTGTCTTGCTCATCGTTTGACCCAACCCACGTCTTGAATTTCTGGGTTTTCTTCTTAATTTTGTCGACCGCCGCATGGTTCATGTGTAGTGATCCCCTCGTATTCCTAGAAGCACTGGGTTTGGTCTTGGGTATATATTTATCGATCAAATGGGTCATTTTACTAGTTATGATATTCAGCGTAGTGTCTGCGTTCTTGTACCTTAATAAGTCAGGCCAGTTGATACCCCTCATCTCTTCCCTCATCCCATTGTAATTTCCCTTGTAATATTTGCACCTTGGCCTGGCCTTATCTTGAACTAGGTAACAGTTAAATCTGAATGACAACACTGTATGGTGATTGGTGCCAACTGGGGCAAGGTGTTCCAGTTTGGCCACCATACCCTCCTCGTTTGTTATGATGAGGTCAAGTGGCTTGGGTGTTTGCTCCCCTCTGTAATGTGTCGGGTCTCTAACATGTTGGAGCAGAAAATTATCTCTCAGAGTTTCTACGAAAAGAGTAGCAGGGTTATTCAAGTCATTCGGGGTGGACTCGTTTCTCCAGTCGATGTCGCCATAGTTAAAGTCCCCCATGATAAGGAGGTGGCTAGGGTTGAGCATCGCCGCGTTGTTTATTAAGGTTCTTAGGTTCCTTTGATTTAGTTTGCCACAGTTTGGGGATCTGTAGATACACCCGACGATAAGTAAGTCCCCTCCCTTTAATTTAATTTTACACCACTTGGACTCTTCAAAACCATCCTCTCCCTGTACCCTCGCCTGGCTGGCTCTAAGGTCTTGCCTAGCGTAGATAACCACACCCCTCTTGCAAGTTTCTTGAGATAGGTTCGTAAATGAGTCATATCCAGCAATACTGAACTCACATTCCTCTGGGTCGATTCTCCTGTTCTTGTACAACAGTTCTACAACTCCTACAATATCTGGTTGGTGTACTCTTAGTAGTGTTTCAAACTCCTCTCTCTTATCAAGGAACGTGTCAGTATTAGTGTACATGACATTCAAGCCAGAATTTGTTCTCGGTAACGTCTCTGCTCTTAGTAATAAACCCGCTCCCCCCACATTCTCAGAAGCTGCAGCATTTGCTAAGTACACTGTATTTTGCAGGGTGTGGTTAGAAATGTCATTGTTTACACGGCGCTCGTTCCCTCCTGTCCGGTAGGCTGAGCTGGTGCCGCCTCCCGGGTGGGGGGTTGAGTGGGTGGAGGGTGCACTGCTGCCCCCTGGCCCTGTGTCGGCACACTTGTTTCCACTACCCTCCCCCTGAGTATAACCCATGTACACCTGTCCCCGTTCCTCCTCGACTCCTCCCTCTTCTGCTTCAAGTCCTGCAGGAGCTTCTTGTGCTGTTCCCTCTGCATTACCGTGCGGTCTGGGTGAATGAATACATCCCGAAATGCCTCGCTCCTTGCTAAGTTTTTTGCCTGCCGAATAACCTGCCATTTCTCCTCCTCACTCACTAGTGTGATCCTGAGGGGGCGAGGCTTAGCCCCCTGCTTTTGTCCCAGCCTCCTCACATCCTGAGGGGTTGATGGAATCTTCAGAACCTCTGTGCAAATATTTTGAAACAGCAACTTATTTACAGTCTCTTCTGTAGTCACTGATGACACTATGAACTGATGTAACTAAAGGCACAATACGACACTCCCTGGTTGGCCTTTATCACAGCCGTGACCACAACTCCTTAAAAAAATAAAATAAAATAAAAGCTTTGTCATGTGGCAGTGATTGTGTGGTTATAGGCCTGTGACCCTGGCTGTACCTCCAACTCGGTGGAAATTGAGTTTTCAAAAATACAATCGCGTCAAAGATTAGTAGGGTCATTACCTATTACCTGACCATTGTGGACCTGATCTCACCCTCCTTTGTATATATACACCTTGTTTTGTACTTCTCCTTAGTCTGTACTCACCCCTGAAGATGTGAATTACACGAAAGCGCTTGGGAACTTCGTGTTTTCTTCTTTCCTTGTGGTTATCAGCATATACCTGGATCACGCGCACCTACAGTGATTTACATATATATATATATATATATATATATATATATAACTACCTGTTATAGATGTGTACCCGCATCTCTTATCTCTACCTGTATGTGTATCTGTATTTATTACCTGAATCTGTATATTTAGCTCAGTTAAACCTTCCATTAAGCGTAATTAACTATAAAAAAGAAGACTTAATCCCCAATGAGTTATTCCCTGATATATGAAACAATGGACAGTCAGCCGAAGAGAAAAACTGTTGCGTTGTGACAAAAAAAATGGGGACTCTTTTGAGCGAGCGTCCGCGAGTTCAAAGAGAGGCTGACAACAGGGTCTGCCGGGCTAAGACGTTTTCCGTGTTTAGCCCCGGGCGGCAGAGAGAACGAGTCTATATACTTTGTACGGGAAGCTCTCTCTCTCTTTCTCTCTCTCTCTCCACTACTGTACTCGTCTTTCTCATTTCTCATATTTGCTGAAGGCTAAAGAGATACTCTTGAATGAAAGGTTTTGATGTAAATGCGAATAAAAAAATTGAACCAGCAGTGAAAAGTCTTAGTGAAAGGCAGAAAAGAAACAAAAGATGGTAGAGAAAATGAAGAATGGAAGAATAACATAAAAGGAAAGAAATCAAATATAATAATAACGACAGAAAAGAAAACAAGACTATGAGAGATGTGGAAGAGGTTAAGGGAGGTAAGAGTGGGTTGGGAGAGGTGTGGGAGGTAGGATAGGGGTGGGAGAGGTTGAAGGAGGTAAGAGTGCGTTGGGAGGGATTATGGGAGGTAGGAGAGGGGTGGGAGAGGTCGAGGGAAGTAGGATAGGGGTGGGAGGTGTGGGAGGTAGGAGGGGTGGGAGAGAGGTCGAGGGGAGGTAGGTGGGGGTGGGGGAGGTTGAGGGGAGGTAGAGTGGGTTGGGAGAGGTGTGGGAGGTAGGAGAGGGTGGGAGGTCAGGGAAGTGGGATAGGGGTGGGGAGGTTGAGGGAGGTAAAGTGGGTTGGGAGGGAGTGTGGGAGGTGGGAGAGGGGTGGGAGAGGTCGAGGAGGTGGGATAGGGTGGGGGAGGTAGAGTGGATTGGGAGGATGGGGAGGTGGGAGGGTGAGGTCAGGGGGAGGTGGGAGGGTGAGAGAGGTCGAGGGAGGTAGGATAGGGGTGGGAGGGTCGAGGGAAGTAGGATAGGGTGGAGGGTTAAGGGAGGTAAGAGTGGGTTGGGAGGGATTATGGGAGGTAGGAGAGGGGTGGGAGAGGTCGAGGGAGGTAGGATAGGGGTGGGAGATTAGAGACTGTTGAAGGAGGTTTCAGCAAGTTCTCGTTGGCTCGTGAGGACAACAACAAGAGCAGAATACACACAGGATCAAAACAACTGCCTCTACCCACGGTCACCACACACACTGCCTCTACCCACTGTCACCACACACACTGCCTCTACCCACGGTCACCACACACTACCTCTACCCACTATCCTCACACACTGCCTCTACCACTGTCACCACACACACTGCCTCTACCCACTGTCCACCACACACTACCTCTACACAGTCACACACACACTGCCTCTACCCACTGTCACCACACACCTGCCTCTGTCACCACACACACTGCCTCCCACTGTCACCACACACTGCCTCTACCCACAGTCACCACACCTACCTCTACCCACTGTCACCACACACACTGCCTCCCCCAGTCACCACACACACCTGCCTCTACCCACGGTCACCACACACTGCCTCTGCCACGGTCACCACACCTGCCTCTACCCACGGTCACCACACACTGCCTCTGCACCGGTCACCACACACCTGCCTCTACCCACGGTCACCACACAGACTGCCTCTACCCCACGGTCACCACATACACACCTGCCTCTACCCACGATCACCACACACACACACACACACACACACACACACACACACACACACACACACACACACACACACACTACCTATACTAACGGTCACCACACACACTACCTCTACCAACGGCCACCACTCCCAGGAAGATAACATCATAAAGCGTAGGCAAAATACTCCCTTGCCATCACAAATAACATGGCGGTAGTATAAAACAGTGAACACAAAGAATCTGCAGACAAGAGAATCTACGTCATACTTCCTGTTGCAAAAATAACTTCTCCCTCCCCCCCCCTCTCCCTTCCTCCTCTCTCCTCCTCACCCCCTCCTCCTCACCCCCTCCTCCTCACCCCCTCCTTCCGCCTCCGTTATAACTCCCTTACACCAACGTGATCTTATGTTGTCCTGTCACCAAGCAGACCTCGTGACGCGTGTATGTCAACTTGCCATCGTTGACAGGGGCAGTATGCATACACTGAATTGACGTCAGACGAGCTTAGTGTCTTTCCATTCACTATTTAAATTAATTATCCTTGTATTAAATACGTTAATGAGGTGTCTGTAGCAAAGCGTATAACTTGAGTCTCTTGCTCCTGACGCGACGAGAAGGATAACGTCTGTCAGTTGATTTAAGAGGTGCTTGTGATTGCTTATATTGTTCTTGTAATTTTTCATCCACTGACCTTCATGTTCCCCGCCCACCTTCTTTCAACCTCAACTTTCTGCTCCTTCTCCTCCTCCTCCTCCGACCCTTCAACTCCATCCCTGTTTCTCCCTGCCCTTCTACTCCCTCACTCCGTCTCCCTTCCACTTTCCGCCCCCTCTCCTCCTCCCCGGACACTCCACCTCACCCATCGTGGCTCGAACTTCCTCTCTTGAAGCCTGAGTTAGCACCACCTGTCTTGGCTCTACACGAGACTCAAGGCACAAGACGGAACACGAGGATGAAAACCGAAGAACACAATAAAACCTGAATAACAGTGACATAAGAGAGGAGAAGATAAAGCAGAGACAACGCAGAGAGATGATAACAGGAGAAGGATGGGAGTACGGCCTCAGAATGTGGTCGTGTATTACAAAAAGGAAATGAATGAGAGAAGGAGGGAAGAGGGACACAGAGGTAAACATAAACATTAAGAACCAGGAAAACGACAGAGAAAACAAATCACGATGAAAATAGAGATACTATGGGAAAGTGACTGAAAGAGATGGTTGTGAGCTTGAGACAGCGATAAGTGGAAATCAGAAGCGACAACAAGAGCGATCGGAAAGACAGAGGTGTGATAGAGACGCACAGAGGCAACACTGATGAAGCTGCAGATAATGAGGGAGGAAGGAGCCATGTGTTTGGTGATAGGCGATGGTGTAATAGTAGTAGAGAAAAGGTATGGCTATAAGGGGAGGTTGGAGGCCATGAAAAAAGTAGTAGTAGTAGTAGTATAGTAGATCCGCCAACACCTCCACGTTGCCCACTGATCTGATAAAAATGGAAATTCCACCTTTGTCCCTATACCCGTAAACATTTTATCTCTCTCTCTCTCTCTCTCTCTCTCTCTCTCTCTCTCTCTTAGTTCCTGTAGTTTAGTTGTTATAACATAGTTTACATCCGATTGATAAGTCCTAATTCATATGGCTTAATGTTTTATAAAATTTCTTAGCATATAATTCCTGGGGGGGTTTTTCTCGGCCTGAAGTGACCTTGACGGCCGCCAATGCCGCTACCACTGGAAAAGTTGTCATAGTGTGTTCCAGGAACCGGATTCTCAAAGATTATGAAGGTAATTTTCCTCCTAAATAGGAATGAAGGATACATCTCATTACGGCAGTCGAGTTTAAGTGCAATTTGAGCACCCTTTTGGAGTGTCGTGTCGTGATAAGAACAACGTGGATGTCGTACCATATTTGCAGACAACTGGAAATGTTTACACCTACGAACTTATGGTCATTAGTGCGGTGTGTCTACGCTACACCCACCACCACAGAGACTCGTAATTATTAACGTAACATACGTTGTGTTTCAAAGACGCACTTTAACTCCCAGTGTAACATTCATCACTCACCTCCACTGTCCGGTCCATTCCTTATGATCTTTCCCGGGTGACTGAGGGACTGAGGGTCATTTGAGTGGTGGTGGTGGTGGTGGTGGAGTCTTCCCGCCCTGGTTGGTCTCACATGAACCACAATGCTTCCCGCACGTTGCTCTCTTTTGTTTATATCTTTATTTAGTTGTTTATGGTCTGTTGGCTTTTTGGCCACCTCCAGTCCTCTGTTGTTTACATTTCGTCACCAGGATGACTCTCAAACGACATAGTTGGTGGAGCTCTCGAGGTGAAGCTGTATCACATAATAACTTCGTCCTGCCCTGGTGGTGGTGGTGTGGCCTGAGCACCCGGTACTGTGCTCCGTTGTCCCGATCACTGTTTCTCAATCAGTCCTACTGTTAGATATTTCGTGGTTCAGACTTATAAAGTGAGATATGATAACCTGGTGGCGGCACTCGCTGTGGTTACAAATAATTATCAGAATGAGACGTGTACTGTGGGAGATGACGTGTGTGTGGGCCGCGGACTGTTTACCATCCTACCATCGACTTTCTGCAGGCTTTGATGCGGGACACATTTGATCTGCGGTGTGTTTACCTGGTGGCAGCAGTTGATGTCTTGTTGGGGTTTAATTCATCTTGCCTTGTGCAGCTTCCCACGGGTTTGCTGACGTCACAGGTTTTATATAGATACCTTAATACTGTAGATACGACCATGATGAGGACTGTTTAAATGTTATTATTATTATTATTAATTATTATTAGTATTATTCTGTTCTGACTTGAAATAATGTAGCCTGATCTTCAAACTGTATGAGCCCAATCTTAAAACTAACAGTCTCAGATTTCCAGGAATACATTGGTAGTTGTGTAGTTTTGAAGCTGTAGGCCTACTGTACTATTTTTAAAAACGTAGGTCATCAATAAACTAGCGAGCACAAAATAAGATGTAAAAAAAATTCTGCCAACTCTGTTACCAACTTGTAAATACAGTGATGTTCTTTATATCACTACTGAAATAGTAGCCTGTTAAAAGACATCTACAATAAAATGTATTGATTAACTGTCTGCGGTATTTTTGTTCATATTAAATGGTGTAAAGCTGTAATTACCACCATCGTTATTACTGAAGAATCGAAGGGAGTATATTCCCTTCAGTAGTTTGCCCATCGAAGTGCTCCATCCTCTTATAGTGTAGGAATCCTTGTCTTGGTTCTTAGTCTCTCCATAGCCGTGTTGTTTATGTGGCTGAGGATCTCTTTGGTGATTCCCTTGTAGCCAGGAGCTTTGTTGTTGGTGTTGGAGATGGGTGTATTGAGTTCCTCCAAGGTGATTGGGTTAGTCAGTGGGCTATCCTCTCTCAGATCCTCCCATATGATTTCAGGGGAAGGCTGAGTGCGCTGTGTCTGGACAAGCTCCTCGAGGGTATTATGAAATCCCCTCTTCTCTTCATTTGTGATTCGGAAGATGTTCCTCCATATGTCCCTGAATATAGGTTCACTGTCTTGGTCGTCATAATTTTTGTATTCCCTGTGAGGTCAGTTATATTTGGTGACTCGTTGTGGCTGGAACCTTTCAGTCTCTTAACTCGACGCCAAAACTCTCCTGGGTCGCTGTATGTTTGCGAGAGTTGTTCCACACTTTCGGCCCATTTGAGGCTGTTTTGTTCCAGAGATTACTTTTTATTTACTCACGTATTCTCCTGTATGTGTTGTAGCTTCCTATGTTCCAGCCTTGGGTTTCGGCTTTCTGTTAATGTACGTCTAGTATGTTCTGTACACAGCCTTACCATGAAGCGGGAGGTGATGCGGGTGGGAAGAGAGTGGCGAGGGAGGCGAAGGTTAGGCAGGGAAAGTCCTGAAGGGTTGAGTGGAGCGCGAGGGGTCGGGTGGGGGTGGAGAGAGGAAGTGAGAAGATGCAGGAGTGGTGTTATCTGTCAGTTAGTCACGTGGAAGAGACGTCCATTGAGCTTCTGAACAGTAAATAATAAAAATAAAGAAAAATACGACATATCAGATCCTAAAGTTCCAACGGTAAGATGGCTGTAAGGGTTCCCAGTGGGCGGGGGAGAGCCCAGTGAGACAGCCGAGGGAGGAGAAGAGGAGGGTTGGGTAGGACGAAAGAGATTTCCTGAGTTGTGAGTCAGTCATTCAGTAGTGAGTCAGGAAGGCGGCTCATTGACGTCCTAAAAATAAAACAAACAACAGAACTCAGCCAGACAGTAGACAACACCTCACCTCATTCCCTCCCCCCACCTGTCACCGACATCCATCCCAGTAAATTATTATCCTTAACTATTTTCTTCTCTCCCGCTCGACCAGCCAGGATTTCAGGATCAGATATACAGTCCCCTGACATCTAATATTCCAGTATGTATATAGAGCTGTCAAGAAACAATACGGGTCGTCCCATTGCATGTAAAAACGTTAGTCCTCCAGTTGGTGTTATGGAACATTCTGGTAGCGAGATGAAGGGAGTGATAAGTCTGAATAACTTAAGGAGGAACTTGGGTACATGGACGAAAAAGAAGGAAGAAATCCTCGTACATAATAGTAACCCTCAATATATATTCAAGAACGTAGGTTGTGATGAGTGTTGGGCATGATTGGAAAAGAGTAAATATTCCAGTGGATTGGAGTTGAGTCAGCAGTAAACTGGATATGAGAAGAACTTGTTCACGGCGAATGCACAATTATTTCTTAACGAATACCAAAGGAAATGTGAATATTTTCCAGACTCTATGATGTCTTATCTTTTGTTGTTTGCCAGTACTACATAAATATTATTATTTATGAACGCTACTATAGACACAAATACCACTGATTATGAATATATCACATTTTGCTAGATGCCAGCAATAATTATATATTTATTATAATTTCTTTTCTTTTTTTACCAATATTAACATACTCACGTTTATTGAACATCATTCACCTTTGCCGGGCGCCGAGGCTGGAGCAGCTTCATGCCGCCTAAATAAAAATGGCAAGTGTTTGTATAGGGACAGTGGTGTACAGGTGGACGAGTCACACGACATGACCCACCATGAAGCCTTTGGTGGATGAGTGAGTCATATGACACAGCCTCGTGACCCAACAAGACCCCACCATGGTGTCCTTAGTGAGTGGACAGGTGTCCACGAGACAGCCTTGTAGCAGCAGGGCAGCCTGCCACCACAATCTACCCTCTTACGGTCATGATTCTTTCTCTCTCACGGCCTCCTTGACCAATGGGATGACCGCGGTATTCCTAGGGCCTACGGGTCCTATATATGACCAATGGGAAGGCCGCTTAATTCCTACACGAATAATCGGCTACCGGTATAATAGCAGCCCAGCTCAGGACGTTTCACACCCCGGCACTGCCTCACCGACGTCCAACGGCTCCTTGCCACTCCTGTAACGCCAACTGACCCCTGATTGTAGTATATACTCGTAACGTAAGTCATTATTGCAACACTTTATTTATATTTTGTCCTACTGTTTTTACCTAACCTCATCAAAAACATAGAACCTAGACTACTAGCAGGTAATCATGACAGCCTCTTATGTCACGAGGCACCACCCTGTGCCTGAGACGCATTTTTTACTAGTTCACAAGTCGACGGTTCCACTTGAGATAGGTGTTTGCTGTAATGGCAGGAAAACAAATGGTAGTCACTGTTTACCTGCAGACAGCATCTTCATGTAACATCAAAATAAGCATCGGACACTATATATACAGTATATTATTATAAGGATGATTAACAGCGCCAACGTATGGATAAACAGCAACATATTTATTTGGTAACGTTTCGACAAATATCTCTTGTCATCCATCAGACCGAAACATAAAATACAACATCAAAAACCTTTATTATGACGAATAAAATTAAATATATCACTTGGTACAATAAGTGGCTGGCGAAAAAAAAAACATAGAACATCAAACCATTGAATTAATAATTATTAACCTTTACTCCCATTTAACTATACAGAGCAACAGCAACAAAAAGACGCTTTGTAAACTCCATAAACTGAGTAAATACGGGAAGGTAGTGTAACCTGACCACTGTTGTATAGCAGGCCAATCACACTCACCCAGCAGCTGCCCCAGTACGACGAGAAATAGCTGTAGTGGAGACGGTGATTTCCTACGACTGTCTACAACCATCATGCTATACAGTAGATAGGATTTAACTCTTGCTCAAGTCACTCATGCTGTGCTTCTTTAGTGGGCACCTTAAGAGCTGTCGAGTGATGATTATGTTGTAGTAATAATGAATAAACGGGTTATGTATGTATGTATGTATGTATGTATGTATGTATGTATGTATGTATGTATGTATGTATGTATGTATGTATATGTATGTATGTATGTATGTATGTATGTATGTATGTATGTATGTATGTATGTATGTATGTATGTATGTATGTATGTATGTATGTATGTATGTATGTATGTATGTATGTATGTATGTATGTATGTATGTATGTATGTATGTATGTGTGTGTGTGTGTGTGTGTGTGTGTGTGTGTGTGTGTGTGTGTGTGTGTGTGTGTGTGTGTGTGCGCGTGTGTGTGTGTGTGTCATAATAATGCCATTTTTCACGACAGCAAGCGTCAGTATTAACAAGGTTTCACTTCCCTGTTCTACGTCTTCACTAGGAAGTGTTCCGCAGTTTTCTCTGATAACGTTGGCGGCTGTTTGTCTTAATTCACGTTTGATTTGACTACTTCCCTCTTTATTGGTCTTTGACTTGATCACTTTCTTCTTTGTCTTGAAGAATTACCTCCTTACTCACATTTAACTGGTACGTGTTTGTCTGTGCTCCTTGACAATAGCAGGAATTGTTGCCCGAGTCGTCAATCAGGCTGGCTCTCACTGGTGGGGATCTGTTTTGGTCTTTATTTAGCTTAGGTAATCATTTCTATAATGTCCGAGTGAAGAACAGATGCTGGCAATTCATATTCAGCAGAAAGCCTCTCGTGAAGCAGTTGAAATAGTTTATTCTGTTCTTACCGACCGAGTGAAGCAATTAGAAGAAAAATACATGGAGCTCACCATCTCGCTTCAGTCCACTCAGAAGGAAGTGGAAGACTCAAAAAATGTCAACTAGACGCAAAAAGAAGAGATCCTGACCCTGAGAAAAGAAATAACTACACTGAAGGTAAATGATATCAAATAGAAGGTAAAGAAACTTAATCAATGGGTGGACTCTCAAGATGAAGATTCAAGGAGGAACAACATCCTCATAGAAGAATTAGAGGAAAACCCGCCAGAGACATGGCAGGAAACTCAGAAAGCATTACAGGTGTTGCAGGAAAAGTTAAGCATCGCAGAGGTGCAGCTTGGGAGAGTTACGTTGGGAGTGTCGTCACTTGCCTCCAGGTATTCGGTCCGGAAAAGGGGTTCTTAGGAACTCAACTAATCAAACATACAAATATATACATTAATGATGATTAAATGTGAGGCTTCAGACAAGCTCGCAAGAATCTACTTCCTGAACTTAAAGTAGCCCCTGATGAAGGAAAAATAGCCAACTTCAGACACGAAGGTTGTGATTCGAGATCGGAGGGAGGAGCAATCAAACTCACCTAATAGCAAGGCTCAGCACCCAGTCCCTTCCCGTACCTCAGGGAAATAAGTAATCTTGCAAGTTTTATAAACAGCTATATGTACTTTTTCTGCATAATTATGCTAGTAGTCTAGACTTCTAGTGTAACATAATAGGAACTACTTGGGTTGTAAGCTCAATTCTGTGTTATATTATGACAAGACTTTATAGAAATATCATCCAGGAGGTTAGTGCAGTACCGTAATTATTTAAATATTTATTTTGTATCTGGGTACAGTATGTTAATGTATATGGAGAGAATGTTCAAGAACCTTCAATTACTCTCAGGATCCATTGAATGTGAGTATTTATCTCCAGTTAATTATCTCAATTCCCTACACTTGTGAATCAGAGTCCAGGTGTTGAGTTATAGTTGCTGTGGAAAATAAATTCCCTCAAGGGGGAGGAACTTCCATACATACTTCTGTACTGTAACTAGAACTGGAATATATTAGAAGGATCTATATAGGTACAGTAGTGGTTCACAGATTATTAATACTGTTGTCAAGGGAAGTGGGACAAATTTCCGACAATACATACGTGCATGAAGGCTTCTGTTTGTGTAGATAAATTCCAAGGACATTGATCGCCATAGTCTTGTGACCTGGTCGGTGTGAGTAATGACGTCAAACTGTTGCAATAGTAAACAAGAATGCTATTGCTGCTGTTGATGTTGTTCCTATTGTCTACCCCATTGTTTGTTTTGTTATCGTTATGGCATTTGTTGCTTTTTGTGTTATTATTATTGTTTTGTTGCTTTTTCTATTGTTATTTTTATGTTTTATTCAATGTAATATTAGTCACTTCAATGTAGTACTCCTATTATAACTTACTCAACACACTCACTAATACAGTATATAATTTCTCACAAGCGTAATGTAATATTTATCGTATCTTAGACCTCCAGTATAAGTGGGGTCATTTGCTTCATATCATACAAAAAGGAAATGAAAATCCGTGGGTGATTTTTTTTTTCACTCTAGTTGTTTCGTGTAGATTATTGTACATATTTACATCCTGGAGTTAACACTACTAAAGGCTACCTGGTGGGAGTATCCGTGAAGTTTCCCACGTAACAGTAGTCGGTATTGTGTAGGTGAATAGGTGTACAGGTGTCATGCCTAGACCAGTTCCGGAAGCCAGACGCCAGCACTCAATCTGTGTATGGCTTCTTTACACGTATACAGTGAGAGTATGAAGTATCTTACCGGAGTTTTGACAAATACATAGCAGAACGGTTGAGCCACTCGAGAGACACAGGTGTGGAGGCTATAAACAGTTGGCAGGCCTGTGTGACCTTGGCAAGTGGTCGCCAGTGACACCAATCACTGTGTTGGGTAGTGAGGTTTTGTTATATAATTTGGCCAAGTTGGTTAAATACTTCATTCTTTCACTATGTATGTATGTATGTATGTATGTACTGTATGTATGTATGTATGTATGTATGTATGTATGTATGTATGTATGTATGTATGTATGTATGTATGTATGTATGTATGTATGTTACCTCTCTTATCAACACATCCGTATATTCCTCAATTTGATTTTATAACATTCATTCACTATTTATGTATACTATTTATTTAGTATTCATCTGTGTTTGTCCTTTGTCGAACCTTCAGCTGACCATTTCATTCACTCACTTTTCTTTGATTTATTATTTTATTTTTGATTCGTCAGCTTGTTTGTGTTATCTCACCTTCACGTGTCCCGTCTTTGGTGCCTCAGTACTGTACTGTACACCTTCTCTTGTAACACAGGTGAGTCTCTCAACAGGTGAGTCTCTCCACAGGTGAGTGAGTCTCTCCTCCTCGTGTGTGTGAGTGTGACCAAGTACTGATCTTGTCTCAGTGGAAAAAAGTACTGGGGGAGAGAGAGAGAGAGAGAGAGAGAGAGAAGGAAGGTCAGGTTAGGTTAGGTTACAATTTGAAAGCGAAGGAGAGAAGGGGGGACTAGACCTTTGTGAAGGAGAAAATGAAAAAGAGAGAAAGATTGTGAAGGTTAGATTACATTGAGAGAGAGATGGGGATATGGACGGCTGAGAGAGAGAGAGAGAGACAGACACAGTTAACCACGATAACCATCTCTAAACTCAGGCTGGAGAGATAGGTCAGTATGGCGTCCCCTACCTTTCCCTCCCCTCCCTTCTCTGCCACCGTCACTATCACCATCACCACTACCACTATCACTGCCGTCAGATAATCCACGTAACACCTACCCACAAAAACACCCACATTTACTTGTCGTGCTGTTGCGTTTGTTCTTCATTTTTTTTTAAAGGAGTGTGATGATGAACCCCTTTCTCACTCTTGACGTAAGCCGATTCTTCCTCTTTGCCGTTTTAGCCCCACCGTTGCCTTAAGATGTATTTTGAGTCTTGGTCGATTGTTAGTTTACATGATATAATGTGTAACCGCCCAATGAGCGACTGTGCTGTGGCGGTAACATAATGCATTTGCGTATTTGTGAAGGTAGGTATAGGTAGGTAGTAGGATAGGTAGGTAAGTATACGTAGTAAGATAGGTAGGTATTAGGTAGGTAATAGGCACAATAGGTGTTAGGTATGTAGGTAGATAGGTAATAGGTAGGTAAGTAGATATTAGATAGGTAATTAGGTATGAGGGAGGTAGATATCTAGTGTACATGATTGTATGATCTTTAAACGTAATTGGTTTTGAAGTAATTGGTCGTAATAATGACACTCAAATTAATTTCAGTTCCATTAACAGTTCTAATTATTGAAAATTTAGCTCACGTCGCCGGGTTGTTAATCAGCACGATGGTGATTACCTACGTTGAGATTTTGAAGTTAACAAAATATTAACTAAAGGAAAGGTAAGGCAGTATACTGTAGGTCACATAGCCACACTCTAACACGTTCTGTATGTGCACTCGACGTCATACACTCTGCCACATACACTTGACGTCATACACTCTGCCACATACGCTTGACGTCACACATTCTGCTACATACACTTGACGTCATACACTCTGCCACATACACTTGACGTCATACACTCTGCCACATACACTTGACGTCATACACTCTGCCACATGCACTCGACGTCATACACTCTGCCACATACATTTGACGTCATACACTCTGCCACATACGCTTGACGTCATACACTTCTGCCACATACACTTGACGTCATACACATTGACTGCTACATGACGTCACTCTGCTTCATACACTTGACGTCATGCACTCTGCCACATACACATGACGTCATACACTCTGCCACATACACTTGACGTCATACACTCTGCCACATACACTTGACGTCATACACTCTGCCACATACGCTTGACGTCACACATTCTGCCACATACACTTGACGTCATACACTCTGCTTCATACACTTGACGTCATACACTCTGCCTTATACACTCGACGACATACACTCTGCCACATACACTTGACGTCATACACTTTGCCACATACACTTGACGTCATAACTTAGCTTGTCACAGTCAACCTTTGAAATCCACTACTTTACGTTATTCATTGAGGTCCGTCGATGTGTTGCGTTAATTGCACCTACAGTATCCTTAACGCGCTTCAGGTAATGAGAAAATTGATAGGTACTGACAAACTCCTTAAAACCACGAAGTTAATTTACGAGCAAAAACACACAACAAGTTCACTCATGATCTTTGTGTTTAAACCCACCGTCACGTTTTCTGATGAAGGTGTAACTTAGTTGTCTTAAATGTAAACAAACGTTATCATACCCATGTAACGCCATGAGAAATAATTATAATGTACAGGCAATTACAGGGTATAGTAGTAATCATCAATACCATTATAAGAGGCAAAATATAGCCTTAGTTATTGAAACCTCTCCCAGAATCTAATGATAAATACCAGCTTGGAAAGTTATAAAAGAAAATACCAAATAGTTTTTACAAGCACGTCAACACGACTTCAAGAGACGCATGCGCGATGATGATCAAAATGGCCACAGAGCTGCATTCGATGTCCACCAACAGGGGATTTTCAGAACTATGGAGGTAAACTGTTATATGTGAGGGGGGGGGGCGTCGTGGGATGCTGAGGTAATATTCTTTCCTCACCCTCACTACATCCTTCTCTCTCTCTCTCCCTCTCTCTCTCTCTCTCTCTCTCTCTCACTGTTGTGGATTTTGATATGGAGAAGCCCATGTATCATACACAGTAATGAGAGCGAAAGGGGATGAAAAGTGAGAAAGAAACAGAAAGCAAGAGTAAGAGGAAACAGCAAAGCAGAAATAGGGAAGAAAGAGCGAGAAATAAGCGATAAAGAGGGAGATAAAGTCTTAATACGAAGCTAACGTGATGTCTTCGTGGAAACATCAGTGTGTTAATTTCCTTGACGTTTGAGTTAGAGCACATCTAGGTCAAGGATGATTAACTCATTGTTACTTAACCTACTCTCTCTCTCTCTCTCTCTCTCTCTCTCTCTCACGTACGTTTTAACTATCTCTTATGTTGACCCGCTTCTTATACCACGATCAACCCATAAACGCATCGAACCACTACGGGAAAAACGCCAGTAAACTAGACCCAACATACGGTAAACAAGACGATGTGTTGCTAACTTAATGCAGATCGATATTAGATGGGTCAGAAGGGTCATATTTAAGGTCACGGATAAGGTTTAGAAAGGTCAACTTATTTACGTCATCGGTCTGCATCACTGACCTTTTTGTGTTAGCCAGATCGACTCATCAGGAGGGTCATTTAAGGTCACGGTTAAGGTTTAAAATGGTTAAATTACTCTTCCTCTCCTCTCACATGACGTCACATTATCCCACCAATTATTCGTTCTTACGTATCGGGGTGCGCTGGCTGAGTGGTTACGGCATTCATCGTTAATAAGGGTTCGATCCCGGGGTACACTCAGTTGGTACTAACCTTACTGTTGGGGAAGTGAAGATGGTCGAGTGCAGTGCCGGTCACGATGCCTCCCTGTGTACCAAAGACTTAGACAAGACGCAATAAAGAAGAAGAAGAAACAAGATGAAAAGAGGCGCGTCATCCCTTTCTCTTGCTAGAGCTTCGTTACCTTCCCTTGAGCTTCACTACCCTCCCCTTGAGCTTCTCTACCTTCCCCTTGAGCTTCTCTGCCTTCCCCTTGAGCTTCACTACCCTCCCCTTGAGCTTCTCTACCCTCCCCATTGAGCTTCGCCACCAACTCCCTTGAGATTCTCCACCTTCCCCCTTGAGCTTCTCTACCCTCCCTTTGAGCTTCCCTTTCCTCTCCCTTGAGCTTCGCCACCCTCCCCCTTGAGCTTCGCCACCCTCCCCCTTGAGCTTCACCACCCTCCCTCTTGACCGCAATACGTTGAAGCACTTTGCAACACAAATCTGATATCCGACAACCTCGCCCTGCCTCATCACATTAAGGAAGGAAGGGAGGGAGATGGGAAGGAAGGAAGGAAGGGAAGTAGGGTAAGGAGATTGTAAAGGTGGGTGAACGGGAGAGAGGGGGGTGGAAGGGGAGGAAGATGGGATAAAGAAATGGAGAAAGGGTAGGAGATGGGAAGAGAGGGGAGGAGGGAGCTGGGAAAGAGGGGAGGGGGAAATGGGAAGGGGAGAAAGAAGGAGATGGGATGAAGAGAAATGAGATTGGAGAGTAAATGAAGAAGATGAGAGGGAGGGAGAAATATGGGAAAGAGGGAAGGTTATGTGAAGGAGGTGAAGGCGAGAGAGAGAAATGTAAGACAGAGGAAGGCAGAGTTTGAGGGAGGGAGATGGTGAGGAAGGGAGAGGGAAATGGGAAGGGAGGTGCATGTAAACCTTAGCTCGCACCACTAAACAACTCCACTGTAGGCAGAGAGGTGGGCATTTGTTCGCCAGACGTAGAGCTTCCATCAGTAAATTAAAATCGATAGTGAAGATTGTTTCTGTTAGCGCTCTTGAGTGCTTGTGTTGACGTCCTTGAGTGCGTGAGTGAGAGATGAGAGGAAGGAATAAGTGAGCCAACCGGTAGGAAGTTTCTTGGGCTGACGAGAGAGAGAGAGAGAGAGATATACTCGATGGGAGAGCAGGGCTGGGAGAGTTAGAGGAGAAAGGGAGAGCACTAAGAGAGAGATAGGAGGACGAGTGAGAGTGGTCGAGAGAGAAAGTGAAGCAACAGGTGAATGAGGAAAGAGATAGAAGGAGAAGAGAGGACTGAAACGAAGAAAGAAGAAGAGAAAGCTAAAGAGATGGGAAGAAAACTGAATGTAGAGAGAGAGCGGGAGGTGCTGGATGAGAGGAGAGGAAGAGACACTTATGGGGAGAAGGGAGGTGCGTGCAGGGAGCGAGTTAGGGAAGGAAGCGTAGAAGAGAGGGGGGAAGAAAGTGGGATAGAGAGGAGAGAGGGAGTGGAAAGAGGGAAAAGGAGAGAGAAAGAGATGAGGTATGTGAGGGAAGGGAATGTGGGAGGTTGTACAGAGGCATCATGCAGCAGGGGGATAAAAGTGGCTGAGTGAATTACTGAGTGGGTCGGTCCCTACTCCCTCAGTCCTGACTCCCGCCGCCCCGCGGTTCCGTCAGTCAGTCATCAGCTACTGGTGTGTGTGGGTGTGATACGCAGCTCCCGTCCCTCGTATTCTTTCAGGTAGGTCCTCCCTCCCTCTTACTCCCAGGTAGGCATCCCCCCCCTCCCCCACCATTTACCCACTGGTATGATTCTTCCCCCTCCCACGTTGTCTCACTCAGCCCCATCACATGTGAAACTATTGGCTGAGGAGACGAGGAGCAACCTTACCAGGTGGTGAGAATGTTTGATTAGACTCTTTCTCTCTCATATTCTGTGACTCTCAAATTACTTTGCAACCTTATGTCAAAAGTGGTATGTGATATTAAAAGGAATGTGATAACCGCTGAGAAGAACCTTCATATTGAACTGTGAGGATTTCGCCCCATGTTGGAATTAGGAAACAGTATTGTGTTGGTCGATTGGCCAAAGAAAAGACAGACTGTGACGACCTTGGCCAATACTATGCTGTACTTAAAAACATACAAGCTAAAATTATGAACTCTGACCTAGAAGAACTGAAAAATTCATAAGAGACCTGACAGTTGTGACATTTGCAAGTGTGACAAATTTTGTGACAAAAAGTACCGGTATGACCAACACAAGGACAGAACCAGACATTGTGATGTCGTCTTACCCATATCGGAACACACACCATTTTAACTTTGTGAAAAAACCTCTGAAGCACCAAGTCACTTAGCTTATTGTATCATGAACTATGTAACTACTACAGTGAATAAGGAGTCCTTGAAGATATATGGCAGTGTATCTTACACTTCCTAGTCCATCCTGTTTAGTCTGCAGTTTATATTATGGCACTAATCAATATGACCTACTCTATTGTCATCTCTTGTGTATGAACCTCTGTCCTGCGTGGCAGTGATCAGTGACAACTCCCTCAGTATCAAGACCTGACTGAACTACTTAGATTTGGCAAATTTGCACCTGGATCTTGCCAATAAAGTTGTTTAACTAAACATTCTCTCTCTCTCTCTCTCTCTCTCCTTAACCTAGTTATTCTAATTGTTCTTCTGCTTCCTTTATCTTTTTGTTTTCTTATTTTTCCTTCTTATTTTTTGTTATTCACTTTTTCTACCATTACTTGTTATATGTTTTTATAGGATTAAGGTGGTGAACGAGGTTGGTCGGTGACCCACTACACCTTCATGCAGTAATCCCCGTGTGGGACGACCTTGTCCTTTGGTACCTTCTGAGTTTTCTTCTTTACACAATTATTATTTTTTTTTTTTGGTGGTTTTGATTCTTCGGCTTCATGGTCTTGATACTAGCGACCGAACCCTTCTTCTTATGGACACAGGCTGCATTGTTATGACTGTGTGTAGTGATGACCGAGAAATCTATAAAAACTACTGGAAAATCTGAAAGAAATTTGATGAAAATAATCTGAAAATAAGAGCGAAGATTCATACTAAATATTGAAAAAATTTAAATATTTATTCTCTTATGATAGAAGTTATTTGAGCCTCACACCATCCCTCCCTCTCACCTTCTCTCACTTAACTCCCTCAGTCCCTCCCTCCCACCTCTCACTTATTCCCCCCAGTCCCTCCCCACTTTCTATCATTTACCCCTCCTTCACTTCCTTCCCTCCTCACCTCCCTCACACTGACACCTCAACAGCACAGAAACAGATGAACGTGAAATGTTAGAAATAAGAGACGTCAACAGTAGCAAGAATTATATGGATGTTTGGAAAGTACTGGTGATGGTGGTAGACGTGGTGGTAATGGTGGTAGACGTGGTGGTAATGGTGGTAGACGTGGTGGTAATGGTGGTAGACGTTGTGGTGATGGTGGTAGACGTGATGGTAATGGTGGTAGACGTGATGGTGATGGTGGTAGACGTTGTGGTGATGGTGGTAGACGTGATGGTGATGGTGGTAGACGTTGTGGTGATGGTGGTAGACGTGATGGTGATGGTGGTAGACGTGATGGTGATGGTGGTAGACGTGATGGCGGTAGACGTTGTGGTGATGGTGGTAGGCGTTGTGGTGATGGTGGTAGGCGTTGTGATGGTGGTAGACGTGGTGGTAGACGTTGTGGTGATGGTAGACGTAATGGTGATGGTGGAAGACGCTGTGGTGATGGTGGTAGACGTGATGGTGGTAATGGTGGTAGACGTTGTGGTGATGGTGGTAATGGTGGTAGACGTGAAGGTGATGGTGGTAGACGTGATGGTGGTAGATGTTGTGGTGATGGTGGTAGACGTTGTGGTGATGGTGGTAGACGTAATGGTGATGGTGGAAGACGCTGTGGTGATGGTGGTAGACGTGATGGTGATGGTGGTAGACGTTGTGGTGATGGTGGTAATGGTGGTAGACGTGAAGGTGATGGTGGTAGACGTGATGGTGATGGTGGTAGATGTTGTGGTGATGGTGGTAGACGTTGTGGTAATGGTGGTAGACGTGATGGAGATGGTGGTAGACGTCGTGGTGATGGTGGCAGACGTGATGGTGATGGTGGTAGACGTAGTGGTGATGGTGGCAAACGCGGGAGTGAAGGGAGGAACATGGGAATGGTTTCAGTAACGCGCGAGTGACGTTATAAGCGCAGAAGTGATGTCAAAAATGTGTCAGTATTGTCAGAAGTGTGTAGATGGTGTCAGAGGCATGTGAGTGACGTCAGGGCGTGTTAGGGTTGTCAAAAGCGTATCAGTGATGTCAGGAACATATGAGGGAAGAAAGAAGCTCGAAAGTGAAGGCAGACGAGTGTGAATGATGCCATGCGAGTGTGAGTGACGTCAGCAACATGTGAGTGGCGTCAGAAGTGTGTGAGTAACGTCAGCAGTGTGTGAGTGACGTTAGAAGTAAGTGACGGCAGAAGCGTGTTAGTGACGTCAGAGGCGTGTGAGTGACGTCAAAAGTGTGTGAGTGACGTCAGAAGCGTGTGAGTAACGTCAGAAGCGTGCGAGTGACGTCAGAAGTGCGGAGGTGGGATAAAGTGTGGGAGTGTTTTGTGTTGTTGGGCTTCAATAGGAGTTGGAGTTGGAGTTCTTGTTGGTCTTGAAGCGGAGCCCACCACACACACACACTCTCTCTCTCTCTCTCTCTCTCAAACGCACACACACACCAACTTTGCTCATCTGTTTAGGTCTTTTCTGGATCCGGTCTATACCTTTCTTTTATTTTTTCTCCGCCATACTATAAACAACAACAACTTTGCTGTAAGTTCCCTAAAAGTTTAGGGTATATATAGCAAGCAAACTAGTTCTCCTTAACTTACTCCGTCCGTCCGACAGACCGTCTTTGTTTTAATGAGTTTCCACCAGCCTTCCCAGTAATTTAATTCCACCTAATTTTAGACAAGAAATATCACAGGTTGGTAGGAGAAACATCTCTGGTTGGTATGGTAATAATGTTAAGGGTTAGTATGGTAATAATGTTATGGTTTGGTATGGTAGAACTCTCATAGTTCAGTAAGGAAAAAATATCATTCAAAATATCACGGAATGGTAGAGGAAAAATATTTGTTTCCCACACTTCTAATTTGTTTTAATTTTCTCGTATTCTTTTGTTTTCTTCGTGGCATTGAACCTTAGCAGCCATTTCTTCGACCACCCTTGAAGCTGATAGAGATCTTTCTGTAGCTCTTCACAGTCTGTTTGGTTCTTAATTTCCCTGAATAACTTGGCATTATCCGCAAACATATGTATGGAGGAGTGTACAGCTTCTGGCATGTCATATATAAAGCAAACAAACAACAACGGGCCCAGTACCCTGCTCTGTAGTACCCCGCTTTCCACGGATACAAATGAAGATTTCGTGCCATTAATCACCACATACTGCTTGCGATGCTGCAGAAAGTCTCCTATCCACACTAGGACATTCCCCGAATCCCGTACCCCTCCAGTTTAATTCTCAGCCTTTTATGGGTGGGGTACGCTGTCGAAAGCCTTGGCAAAATCCAGGTGTATATTATCATTACCTTGAGTAATTGTGTCAAGCAGGAGCGTCCCAGCATAAAACCGTGATGGGGGTCCTTCACAATGTTGTTTCGTAGTTGATGTTCCATCATGACATCTCTTATGATGCTCTCTAGTACTTTACATACTATGCTGGCCAGGTTCACGGGTCTACAAATATTCGTAAAGTGATGATCATCCTGCTTGAATATAGGACTCACATAAGCCATTTTCCGGTCACTGGGGACGTTTTGGTCATCCAGGCATTTACAGAGCAGGATCTTAAGGGGATGCACCATATCAGATTTAACTGTTACTTGGTCCATGATAAAAGCAGGCCGAGGTTCAAATATCACAAGGGCGATTACGACGGGATGGAGGAGGAGATGAGGGGTATTCATTGGCCTGGCTTGAGATACAAGAACGCAGACACTACGCTGAATATTATAACCAATAAAGTGAATTATTTGATTAATAAATGTATACCCAAGACCAAACCCACTGGATCCAGGAATACAAGGAAACCGTTAAGCATGAACCATGCCTACCATAGTTTTTATTTTAGGAATTAGGATTTGTTTCATAACCAAACTGAATAGCACAAACTGACAAAAGATGATCCAAAAACTTGGTGAATCCTCGCATCCACGACGTGCCCACTTTAAGTCAGCTCTGTTACACCACCCACGGATCATAATATACTCTTTAGTCCTTGACACTACCAGTGTATGCTTCATGTCAATACCACTCAAGTAATAAGGGTACCATTGTTGTTAAATGTTACCACTTCAACTCTACTGAACGTAATTAGAATATTTTGTTAGTTTTATATTATTTTGGTAAAAATGGGATTATCTGGTAGTTACCCGAACACAATGATGAAATATTGTTGTTAGTCCTCGCACCGGACCACTGTTACCAGACGTCATCGATTGGTAGACGACAACAACACGGGGCTAGTGTGAGTCAGGCTTTAGACCCCTATCATATTGTGTCGATGGATACACTTTCAAGTGTCTGTAGTTTTGTTAAACAATAGGAAAAATATAAATGATTATTAGTTGTCGGATTGTAAATTATAAAATAACTTTTTACATAAAATCATGTACTTTATTAATAAAATGAAATACGATTGATGATAATGTAACCTTGGTTTAAAGAGAGCAGACATTGTGTTGGTGAAGCTGAGTCCCTGGAGTATGAAGACTCTTAATGTAGTGTTCAACTGGCGGTGTGACCACTAGAGTGAAACAAGGTAATGCAACACTGTTAATGATGTGCCATACATTATTAAATCTAAATGCAAGTAATGGTTCCTTACAACTTACCAGGAAATGCTATCAGTGTTACTGTAATTCTGAATGCAGCAAAAATGACGTCTTAATATTTACCATAGTATTTAATCATTTACGCCACTTATTTGCCGTTCGAGCGATTGTCCTATCCAGTGTTCGTATTGGAGGAAACCCTGGTAGATTTATAGATAAGCACCGTTATTTCTTTGGATATTGGAAGCATAATGTGTTGTCTAATGGTAGACCCTGCTGCCAGCACCACGAACACTGTGACCAAGTCCCAGGTTGCTCTTCTGACTTTCTGCCTCATTTACACACAATTGCAGGGTCTCTATTGTTTCTCTTACCATTGACAACACAACATACAGGTATATATATTGTTTCTCACTCTTGATCTTTGTTTTATTTTTTGTTTATTATTATTATTATTATCATTATTGTTATTATTATTATTATTATTATTATTATTATTATCATTATTATTATTACCCAAGTGACCTGTGCCCTGGTGGGCTAATCCCCGTAAAAAATAAAAATAATAAAATATGTTTATCCTATGGTATTTTATGAGTTTCGAACGAATTTGATATTCATTTCTGCCGGAAATCATCACTTTTTTTTCTTCTTTTTTTTAACCCCCTTCCCCGTCAACAATCTAAGGGAAATACTTGGAATTTTTTTTTTTACTAAATCACAAATAAAATACCAAACAACCAACCCAACCGTGGAATTTGAAGAATTTTTTTTTATGGGATTATTTCAAAACTGACTTTTATTTTTGTCGAAAATCACTCGTTTGTGATTTAGCCCCCCCCCCTTTCCATATAACAATACTGGGAAAGAGTGTGGGCATTCAGATTTTTTGGTGGGGGAGAGCATAAAAACGAGTGATTTGTGGATTATACAGTACAACCAAACTAAACCTTACCTAACCATCTAACCGCGGACCCACGGTGGCCCTGCCCCCGTACCCCCACCCCCCCGATGGCCCTGCCCCCAGAGGCCTTGCCACGGGCCCTCGGTGGCCCTAGGTGGGGGGCGAAGGCCGTATGCTAGATAATAACCCAGAGTCGCGTGGTCACATTAATATAAGGAGCCGTTTCTTACCTTACTCAGGGTCAGAGTTAGAGACAGGTGCTCTGAGTGTATTCTTTTTAAAATTCAATAACTTCATTATTATAAATTTGCAACGGAAGTGTTTATAAGAAATTGATAATAGAAAGAAATAGTTCTATCGATTGAGTGAAGTGAATTTCCGGAATTCTTTGGTTGCTGTAATCTGCACAATTACCCCCTAACATAACCTGGGTAGCACCTCTTCCGTTTCTTACTGTTCGGCTGAAGAAAACTGTGGTTACACCGCCAAATGTGTTCTTCTTCGTGCAGTGTTACACTAATTATTACACTTTCGGCAAATAATTTGTTCAGTAATACTCAGTGTTTTCTAAAAAAAAAATAAAAATTGCCTCACTATTTTTCTGATGAAACTCGGCAATTGACGTAAAATTATCTCTTATCACAATGTCAGCACAGCTCTTCCACCTGTTCAGCCATATCTCGTACTGAAAATTCAAACTTCTACTCCCGACGCTCCCACGCATTGTTCATTGGCTAAGACAAAAAACTCTTGCCCAATAATAAGTCTCCTATCACTATAGCCAATAAGAAACTCCCACACCACATCCCGCATATGCACCGCAGACGCTTAAGAAGCGAAGTCGGAGGTAAGGAGCACTGCGGGAGGGGGGTGTCAGGCCTTCTCCACCAGATGTAAACAAATCATGGCGACACTTGTGACTGACCAAATCTAATAATATTGAAAAATTAATATCTCGGTTACCCATAATTTCCGGTGGAAATATCATAGAAGAAAAATGTCTTAGAATTGTCTAAACATTATGAAATGAATATTAATAACAGCGAGAGAAAGACCGGTGCTTTACTATAAATTCACCAAAACCAGGGACTGGGAAACCTGTGATTGTTGGTAGGGTCACACTGGATATGTTAGTAGTACCTACCGGTAGGATAACGCCCTTCTTGTGTGTGTCCGGGCTGAGGTTTGAACCTTTTGACGTATTGGTGTGAGTTAAGCGTGTTATTCCTGTACCACCAACACCCCTAAACAAGATGCTGCAGACAAGATAAAAGGTTAATATTTAGAAGTTGCCATCACCTACTTATAAAGGGAGAAAGAGGTAACAAACTAAAATTAATTTATTCGAGAACGTTTTTGTCGGAATTGTTTATTTTTTGAGTATTTTAACTAATAAAATTACCCTCAATACGTATTAGTTGTTTAATGTGGGCAGGGCTTTGAAGTATAGGTAAAATATGGTGTTCCCAGGTGGTCACCCATCCAAGTACAGTACTAACCAGACCCAATTATGCCATAATTCTGTCAGTAAAATTTCACTTGTTGCCATGCTACAAAATTTGAGAATTTTATGGTGAAGGAGACAGTTAGCACCAGAAATAAAATATGTAATTGAACCAAAATTTCGGGAGATGCTCTTTGTATGATACTGAACATAAAAATGGAAGTGAGAATGCACAGAACCTATTAGAATGTGGCCTAACCTACCTAACCTTGGTACATATTTGTTTAATGGCTGTGGCTCCTTTTTGCATAAGAAAGGAAGGTCAGATTTGAATAAAACACACCGAAATACGCACAAAAAACTATTCTCATAACAATTTCAACTTTCAAATCACTGTTGAAGCCTAACCTAGTCTAACCAAACTTAACCAATCCTAGAATAACCAAATACGAAAATATTGCCGCAGCCACTAAATATTAACCCTAACCTTACCAAACCTAACCTAACCTCACCTACCTTGCTAACCTGTGCATTATCATCATCATCCAAACAACATCTCTAGAAAAAATGAATGAATTCAATCCAATATAAATCGTAATGAACACACCTGATGAGATTGTTGATCGTTTCTCAACATGCACTGTAAATAAAAACTGTGGACTCTCCCATATATCAGACTATGTGAACCAAAACATAGTCACCATGGGAGATCTTATGGCACCATAATTACGGTAAATATTTTATTTCTTCATCTACAAAGCATGAAAAGAGTGAAATTACATCTTTCGTGCCCTTATGTTAAATGAAAAAAATGTGTTAATTAATTTAGGAAATTTCTATATCCAGGTTAGCTTATTTTCATATCTTTAACATTCATTAAGTGAGGGATACCTGTTCCAAGGTAGATAACCTTTGGACCCATATAATGTGTGTATAAAGTTATAGGTCTCACTGCTTCCATTTTGGAAGCAGTCAATAGTACGAGTAATACTGTACCAAGGTGGACAACCTTGGGACCCATATATTATGTGTATATAAAGTTTCAGGTCTCTAACTTCTTTCATTTTGGAGCTATGGTTGGATCAGACACAGGCATGTCGTTTTATTATTATAGATTCTTCAATAGTATTGTTTTACTTGATTTAGAAGTGTTCATGCATATCTTATAATCCTCTACATGAGCAACCTCTCTTATTAATCACAGTAAAATTGAGTTATTCAACAATGGATAACATGTAAGATTACACTGCGCAAAAGTACCCAAGTGAGGAGGTCATATTAAATTTGTATATCTAATTTCAACTGGGTTAAAAGATTCTAAATGATTACCGTCGGCGAGATTGCAACCAATAACTAATATATCCAAAATGGATCAATCAGAATATGCCTTAGTGTTGTAGCAAACTTTAAGTTTACTTAGCATCAAATGTAGAAGCCTAGATCTGGGGTTTGTGATCATTGAAGACTTCCTTGATGGTAGACTGCTTGCTAATTATATAAGTGAATGTCATTTGTCTTCTTTGATCAGTGAAGTCTATTATTTTATTTTGCAGTTTTACAGTCATACCATTGAGCTTTGCATTTCAAGTAAGATGCCACCTCGCCGTCAACCAAGGCAGCTGTTGTGGTCTTGCATCAGCTCAACCAGTGAGATGGTTATAGCACAAACTCTCTCCTCTCCAGAACCTGTTCAGGTAAGTTCATATCCATAACTAGTGTTTCATTTTAATGGTGCGGTTTCATAACAGAACCTTTAATTAACCCGAAAAGTGATTAAATGAGCTTAGAGACAGTCTTACAGCCTTATCTTCAGCTTTTTTCTCTTTTTTTACCCCTGAATTTGTAAAGTACAACAGATCTTCAGCAAAGTTTGGTATTATGGTACACTTATAATTAAACTTCCACTATTCTGTTTTGAGTTATTGACTTGCTTGTTCTCACATTCAGTGAGTCAAACTGCTTAATCCCTCCGGGGTCACACATGCATGGGGAAAAATCTAAATCTAAGTATGTCAGTTGTAGCAGTGTGGTCCTGGGCAGAGTGATCTCAAGTGGCAAAATTTGAAATCTTAATTCAGTTGTCAAGCACTGTTTTAGATGCAGCAGTATAGTCCTAATATTCTAGCCAAGATATTAGACCTCCTGAAGGCTATACTGTACAACTTGACATTGATGCTTGGAAGTGTATTACAAATGATACTGCAGTGCACTATTTAGAGAGAGAATGTTCGAAGCATTTTTTAAGAAAAGTTGGCAAACAACTTTTTCCAAAGTATTTGGGTATACAGTATTGAAATTTAATATTTTGTTTGCCACCCTTGATTTTGTAATTTTCTTGCCAAAATTACTAGAACAAAATGGCCAACTTTGGCTGCAATGGAAAATTTAGAATGACCATGACTTCTCAATAGGAGGATAAAGCCATGATTTTTGCATCAAATACCATGTTTTTTATGCCTACCAACACACATCAGAATAGAGTTATGTTCAATATGCTGTACTGTACAGTATATGGATGAAACCAGTGGGAGTGGCATTTCAATTGAAAATGGCCTTGTCTAAATTTTAGAAGCACAAGTACAGCAAAAGAAGTCATTAGTGTGATTTATTCTTTATTTCTATATACAGGTGTATATATATGGTACTTATGATTATTTATTAACTCCTTTAAGCACATAGCTCATATTTTGTACTACTGTACTCCTTTTTTAGGGTTATATGTGTGGTGGGATGAATTTCAAAACATGCATCTTCTTCGTCTTTCTAACAAGATTGGGATATAGCTGTTACTTTTACTACCCGTCTTGAAGCCTCTTACCTGAGAAAATATGAGGGAATGCCAGAAAAAGGTTCGGCAGTGAAAAATTTGGTTCAGTTTTCATTAATATATCATCTTACTCCAACAGCATCCAGTCACTCATTCGTTTCCTGTAAAGTTGCCCATGTTAACGGTGTCGAGGGTGGAGTTGTCCAGCCACTCGTGCACGCTATCTCCCACTTATCTCTCACAATTCACTTCCCACTCTTAATTTTTCTTAATTAAAGTTTATTTTCTTCATTTCTAAGTTGTATTAGAGCATTGAAATGAAATATCCACAACTTTTATGCTTATATAACAATGGCACATGTACAGGCTTCTCACACCTAACTAGCACCTGTGTGTTATAGTGATTTCTGGACTTGATATTTTCCCTCACACAATATACCTCTAGCCTTATTTTTTTTCTTCTTATATCTTTATATTATTGTATTGTATACATTCTTGGCCACACACAAGTTACCATCTCACTAATTGTCAGCATCTACCCACACATGTTTAAAAAAGAATTGTCATGTGTATGGTGCCTTATGAGCACTGTTTCCATAAATGAGTTTTGACTACCTTCACCACTGTAAGGATCAGTTAAAGAGTAGTACATCACCCAGAGGCTGGTGCAATAAAGATACAGTACGACCAGATGAGCTTTCGCAAATTAAGAACTTATGATTCGACAATATAATGTGCAGGTGATGGAGTTTAGTTTAATTTGGTATTAAATGTCTGTAGATTTAGTAATTCCATGAACATGGATTGTTTATTAGTACTATATTTTGTAAATGAAACTCATCAAAATTTATTTTTTAATCCTAAATGTAATAAACTATTTGACTGGAAAACGTACTTATTTGCCTTGCAGGAGATGAGCACACGGAAGTTACTGCTCAAATATGTGCCACCGATGCTGATACAAGATGTCCTTCACAGTGTCTTGTGGCGGCTAACCTTACATCATTCAGTACATGCCTCACCTGCTGTCTTGTCATGTCTTTTACGTATTCTGCTTCATCCTCAGTAAGATTTATGAATACACATTCTTTGGATGGTTTTTACAAAATAAAAATATATAAAGTGCGCACAAAATATTGTAGTTAAATTTTCACCTACATTCTTACACTAGTGTATATGTTGCACCCATGATTATTAGCTGCACTGGTAACTATGAACACTCGCTCTAAAAAAAATTGTAAAAGGTTTTGTGTGAGACAATATAACATAACGGACGAAAGATTTTGATAACCCTACCAAGACAACAGGAGCTGCAGTGTTCATTTTGAAATTCATCTGACCCCTCTTTGAAGATAGTACATATTTCTGTAAAGTGGAAATTAACATTCCACAGATTTAACATAGACAAGGAATTTTATAAACACACACAGTATACAGTGCAGGGGGTCCCCCGGTTATGAACGGGTTCTTTTCCTGAGGACATTCGTAAGCCGGAATACATGCTACAAGCGTACCGTACTTACAAAACAATGTTTAAAATCCCACTATATCATAACCTAAGTCTTTATATACATCTAAAATCATTTAATTTAGGACAAAAGAAGAAATAGAATGACAAAATACAATAAATGAAAGTAAAAATAAGTCATCAGGTAAATAAAATACAGAACTGTAAATTTCAAGTTTAGCCTCGTTCGCATTGGCGGGCATTCGTAAGTCAGACGTTCGTAAGTTGGGGACCTCCTATACCTGTATTTTATTTTTTTCGCTCGTCTGTATACTGTATTGTTGAAATTAGTTCATGAATCACATTATAAAATTTAGTCAAATAACAGTGAAATTTAGCTTAACTAATAATTACTTTACTCTACTTTAAAATATATGCATAGTAAATATTCATATTGGAAATAAAAAGCTTCAATACAAAATAATATAATACAGTATGGCAACACTGCATAGAGGCATGTTTCCTGAAGGGTTGTTTTACTCCTCTTTCCAAAGGTGATATTCATTTTTTGTGGAAATGAGTTTTAACCCAAAATACAAGTATCTGCACTTTATACTGCATTACTCGAATAGTATTTACAAATTTAAACACCACATTCAGAAAGGACATAAAGATACTGTAGATAGTTATTGTGTGGCAGATAATTTCATTGTGTACTGAGTGACCCCTCACCATCCACCCCCTTATACTGGAGTGGCATAGTCCACTGTCAGAATTTCCCTTTTAAAATTATCATGTTTACAACATGGAAATTAGTGTGTAATATCTTTAAGATGTGATTACTTTTTTTGGTAGGTTGTATGGTCTAGTTTGAACAGGGTCTGATTTCATATTTCTAGATTTTAACAGAAGACTCAGTTGTGAGGAGACATATTTTGATTATGCTGTACAGTACATTAATAAAAGAATGCATTGCTATACCATGGACAGGTAATAAACTATTTGGGGGAAATAACTTCAAAACAGCATTTAAGTGAAATTATGCAGTGTAGACATATGGAAGAACCAAAAATGAGTGTATTGTATTGCAAAATACCTGTACAACATAAAATATGCTTACTTTTACAAATACCCTATGTATACTACACTCCTGTGCACGCACACACATAAACACACATATAAGATTATTTAAGTTTGTTTATTTTTATTTTTTCCAGAATGACAGATCTCCAGCTATCAGATCTAGGTTATGTTGGATCTGTAGAATTAGAAACTCTTGACAAGGTGGAGACAACACTGATGCAACTGTTGCCTGCTATGACAAAATTGACAACGTTAAACCTGTCAACACATAGAAACAAGATCACGCTCCCATCGTGCTCCACAGGCATTCTGCAGGTCTTAGGGCGCTCATGCCCTAACCTCAAGCTTCTCAATCTGAACAATAACAACCGTGTTAGTGGCGAAGGACTATTACATTTGTATCCAACTGACCATCAACCAGGTTGCATCGAACTAGAGAAACTCTTTATACAAGATTGTAGTGTTGAACCAGAAGATGTGGCAATGCTTATTCATTTCTTTCCAAACTTACAACTTGTAGGTTACAAAGAACTTGGTACATCTTTGCAGATATTGAAGTCCCAACCCAAAAAGTTTGGCCGAAAGAGACGACGGTGTCAGTACAATCTGAAGCTTACTCATGTTGATAATTCTATGTCAAGAGTACAAAAATGTGATGGTGAAATAGTGGACTTTATATGTGAAACATGTCCTGATATAGAGAATTTAAAAATTCGTGTGTGTGATGAAGATGTGGGAGAACTTGGCAAGTTACAGAAACTAAAGCACCTGGAGCTCAGATTTTACACTGGGGTGCATCAGCCCATCAGCAGCTGCACAGAAAATCATCTGAGGACCAATGGGTGTCACTTATCATCCCTCACAATATACTGCAATCGGTTGCATTCTCACCATGTACAGATAATAGCTGAAAATTGCACCAGTTTGACTAAACTATTTTTACATGCAAATGTGGCAGTTGTGGACAGAGTTCTCGAATCAGGTTCTAGCAGACTTAGCAAGTTAGAGGTAAGGAGTTTTCTTAATGAATTTTTATTTAGCAATAGTACTGTTTTAAGGGATTACATGGAGATCATTTGGGTTTGCATTTGGCAATTTCTATTACTACAGGTTGAACTTTGATTTAACGGCATTGACGAGACCTAGACCATGCCATCAAATCGAAATATGGGGGGGGGGGGCATCGCTGACGAAACTATTGCATCAAACTATCAAGATTGTCATATTTGTCATAATATTTTAGGTTAGAAATTATAAAAGTTTCAGAGATGGTATTGATATTAATATGGAGTAATTTTGTAATAAAAACTAATAAATTTAAACAAATAATTGTTTTCTCTATATAATTCAAGTCTGAGTATGTAAATAAACACCTAAACATGTACAGTACTTTCCATGGGACGTAAATCAGTCAGGGTATTATAGTCTACCCAAGTAAAACCATGTTTTCTAATACAGAGGAAAGGTGTAGAAATTACAATACTCAAATGTGGCTTAGAAATAAAGAAAATATAATAGAAAACTGTAAAGTAAGAAAACTGACGTGCAAGGGTGTGTATGTGTGGGAAGTGAACTTATGTATGGAGGCAGTGAGCACTGAGTTGTAACTGCATCTCGACTTGTCAGTCGGCAGTCTCAATCCACTCGGTTCCTACCCCAGATGTGATGTCACAGCATACTGACACACACACACATACACACATCTCGGAGTCAGCTAATGACTGCCTAGCTGATCTGTGTCGCGTGATGTCTTGATTTGGCTACATTTGCACTTAAACAACTGAGCAGTGATTAAAGCAGTTCATATGGAGACACAGTATACACTACAATAATATTTATTAACTTCTGATAAATACGCTACAATATTATTTACTAGTGCCCAAGATAGATCCCATGGTAAGCAGGTAGAGGAACTAGTGGAAATTACAGGCGGACTTTTCAAAAAAAAAAATCCACGATCTATAAAATCAAGGTTCAACCTGTAAATCTCTCTTTGTAACCAGTAATTTTCAGCATCCTTCCAGTTCATAATTACTGTGATAGTAATTTACTTAAATTGTTAAAATCTCAACAGTGCTATTAATGTTTTGAGGTTCAGTATGTTAGCCACAGCCTGATGCACCCTTAAAAAAAGAGAACTAGGCTGGAGCTTATTTGTAAAATTGTCAGAAGTAAAGCTATCTCCAAACTGCTTAGTTATGTCTTCTGTGTGAGATTGATGTATTTGTATCAGAAAGTAAAACCTTTAGTTACTGTTTAATAATAATTACCTCATACTGATGCATAATTCCTATTTCAGGTGTTAAGTTTACGACTGGGACATGACGAACTGATCATGAGTCCCGCAGCATGTGAGCTGGCACTGTTCCTACTGAGTGAAGCTCGCCTCATTCAAGAGTTGTTCTTATTAGTGCGCTCCCCTGGTGTTCATCATGACTTTATGAACACCCTCCTAGTAGTTAATCCTCTCTCCCATTTAAAGGTTTGTGAATTTTACTTATTTAAGAAGGCAGTACATCCTACCCTAAAGTCAGTCTTTTATTTTTTCCTTATTGCCATAATATATTGCAGTAGCTATGTAGAGTCCTAGTCATTCACTGGTATTCTTTCGTTGTTTCTGGCAGGTATTTCAGTTATATTTTGTTATTTAAATCCAAATGTCATTTTATGCTGAATTGTACAATATGAACTGCTGCTTTTGGCTGGTGCTGAGAATGAGGGATGGATCCCACCCTTTGGTAGAATATAAGTGCAAAGAAATTGTCACATCTTACCTACCAGGAAGTTAGTTACCTTACAAAACATTGCTTCTCTGGGATAGAGGATTCAACAGAATTTTACCTCAAGAAGCTATAAAATTGGTCTTTGAATTTTGTTTAAGCTGTGGATGAAGATACAGTACTGTAGTTGCATTTCAACTGGGAAATAGTACACAAGACTGTCTAGTAGGTGTCTCTTAACCCCTTAGGGGGCAGAGTTTGGTATGGAGGAGGTGGTGATGTGCCTTCCAGTCCTTGGATTGTAGTTGACCTAGAAAAGAGACATTGGTTGAGGGCTTTCCAAATGTGGGACTATTATGGGTAATAATTACCCCTTCAGGGATTTCCTCTGAATCCAGAGACACTCCACAATTTATGTTAAGGCATCACCGCCACTACAGAATATTACCTCAGAAGGTTGGACAATAAAATATCTGGTCCTGGCCCTTTTCACTGAAGTGGACATTGGAAAGTGTTGGAATTCCTAATGACACTGGTGATGATGTATAGAAAATCACCAGTATTGTCTAAAACAGCCTCGCAAGTGGTGTGGTGAAGATTCCTTTCCAAGCAGTAAAAGTTTGAAACACAACAGGCATGGTTAGCTTTCTAAACAATACTGGTAGCTGTACTGTATTGATATGCCTTGTGAATGTTTTCTGGATGTCCTCTGGAGGGAGATGGAAGCTGTTGATGGAATCAATAAAATGCAGCAGTTCTTGTAGTGAGGGCTCTCCATCTGTTTGTAAAGAGGATGTGAAAAGTGAAATTGGTTTCCATAGGCCTCATGCCCCATTAGGGGCACTGCATATACAAACACACAGAGGCAGTGTGGCAGACACTACCATATCTGCCTTCATTTTTCCACAACTAGCGATACTTAGGACAGAAAACTTGGAAGATGTAATTTCCCACCTTACTGGCAAGACTCACAATTTTGAAATGTGAAGATTTATTGTTGTACTGCATTTTCAGCTAATGTTATGCCTAAATCATAGAGGAAATACCTGTGAAAAGTGGTGCATTTACCTGTATTGATTTATAATGAACTGTGTTGTTCTTTGAGGACCATGAGTAGAAATGTTTAGGTTCACCTGCATAAACTTTACCAGTACATTCCCTTTGTTTGACACAGGTTCCCACATGTAAGTGTCTTCACTGATGAAACAAAGGATGAGCTGTTTACTCACTCACTGGTTCAGTGTAATCCAAATTGATAGCTTTGTTTTGCTTACTTGGTGTGTCGTGAGAGAACTGCATAATCGTGGTTGGTGCTGGCAGACAATATATTATGTTGCCATCTATTGAGTTGTGTGGGGGAACTACATTTTCATCAGCTGCCTTCATTTTATATTTATTATTAAACCTTTAAAACCTTAGCTCACAACTTTTTTTTAGGCATGATCTTTTTCTTCTTTTTTTCAGATGTTTACTTACAAGGGAATTAACACTCAAAATATTGTGTTACAATTCTTATTACTTTAGTAAAATCAGTACTATATATTGAGAGTAGCTTTGGTAATTATCCCCAAATAATTCGCTGATACAAGAAATTATGAAAAAAATCGCAATTATAATGACAATCTGTATGCTAAATAAATCATTCTATTTGTAACTAAAACATTTTGATAGAATTTACATGCAAAAAAAGGCCATTCACAAGAAAATAAGACATTTCTTTGAAGAAATAATATTTCCAAACATTGTAAAATTTCTTTTGGTGTTCAAGATGATTTAGAATGTATGGGAAAAGAAGAAAAATCAAAGAGAAATGAGTACCCTGAAATTACTATCAGTTTTCTGTCTCTATTCTTTGGTAAACTACACTAAATGTAATGTGGAAACTTTTTTGACAATTGTTTTCAAAAAATCACAAACAAAAACATGGATATAATACATTCGCTTATATAAATGTGTAAATGAAGTAATTATCTAATCAAAGATAAACAAGACATCATACCATACAGAGGCATTACTGTATCATTCAGGCTCCCCTAAATGTTTGTGGAAGTGTGATAAACACAAAAACAAGGTACTACACATAGAGCAACATCACAATCAGAACAATAATATCTGCTTTCTCTTCGGATTTTCTTCCCATTTGCATCACATTTTCGAGGGCACAGGGCACATCATCTTGTTGGGGCTTTCTTCTTTTCACTTGCAGGCAGAATTTCTGGAAAGTGTCTTCCAGTGAGACGAAGTCCTGCTGATTTGGAGTCAAGCTCAGGTGTATGGTATTTCAGCTAATCTGCTCAGTGATACTTATTCTGTACTGGAAAGGAGTACTTGTCCCTCCTGATTTCATATAAAGGAGGTAAGGGTTCCACACTGCCAAATCTATAGGATGCATAAATATTTTCTCATAGAACTTCTTCCCTCACTTTCTTAGTACAGGATATTCTACCAGGTATTGATCCACTTTATCTACTCATCCAATTGTATTATTATAGTCCATTACTGCTTGTGATTTCATCTACACTTCACCTCATTTTTCCACACTCACCATTTCTGCCTTATTGATTGTTTAAAATAGAGAGATATCTTTCTTGTTTTTCTAATGCACAGCAATGATATGAGTTTTCCTCTAGTAAATGATACAATCTCCCCTTTCTTTAGGTTTTCTTTGGGAATATCAATGGACATGTCCTTTCTTGTGAGTTCCATACAAATCAGTATTTTGACTTGTAAGAATGTCTGCTAGCTGTGGAGATGCTTAGTAATTATTCACATTGAGACAATATCCTTTATTCACCAAAGGTTTGATAAGTGTCATTACTACCTGTGATAACATTGGAAGATCTTTGTTATCATTATCAATAATTGTACCTTTCCCTGTATATATCATGAAAGACAAAAGCACAAAAATTTATTCACTAGAAGTTGGTAGACAAGCCATATTTTATTCAGTTTAGGATTTGGATGGATTTGAGGATCATACTTTCCATTATCTACAGAGTGAAAATATAGGTACAGGTATGTATTGTTTTACTTAACAAAACCTGTTGAAAGACAATGCTTGTTGAAAAAAAAAATTGTGGACAGCATGGAATTCTTTGACCAATACAATGATATTTTGGGTTTCTTGACAATGCCTTGTAAAATAAGAAGCCCTAAAAATAGTACTCTAATTTCACCACTTATAACAGGTACTATTTACTTTTTTGAATGTTATGTATCACAGAAGTATCAGCTAACTTGTGCTGCAAACCTATTAGTGTCAAGTACTATATGATCATTTCTACTAGCTCATCATCAAGGTATACATTCAAACACTGTACTGCTAAAACATTCTTCATCTTCAAACTCATGGTTGATATTTGTGTCACCTTCATAAGGAAATAGTGGAGCAGGTTCATTTGTTGGCAGGGATGGATTTACCTTCTTCTGTCCACGAGCATCAGCCATACTGTCAGAGTCAGAGGAAAGTTCATCCTCTTGTGTATCTCTCACCATAGTGTCCTGGAAAGATGTGATCCTACCAAACATTGCAGATTTTCACTTGGTACTCTGGTTTCCTCCTGTACTAATAATGGAAAATACTTGTACAGTATAGGACATACTCATCAGATACATTGGGGGAATTAACCCTTGGGCTTCGGGCTATGGTCGATATAACCCCCCACGCATTCCTTGCTGGTATATTTGGGAACATTTAAAAACAGTTCATCTTACTGGCCATACATGATATAAACAGGAAATAAATACATATCCTTACCACAGGTTGGCAACATGAGCCAGGAAGAGTCAAAAATGTTCATGAAGTGATGTGTGTGTGTGACTCAGTTGTAACGAGGTATACAACACTAATTTGTAGGCAGTATGAGTTACAGGACACTTGTTTAGCTACTGTATGTTATTACTGTTTACACTTTTAATAATCATTATTACTACTACAGTTTTTGATCACTATACTAGACTTGTGCTTGGGGGATTGGAAACACATGGGTAAGTGAGTCAAGTTCAAGGGCGAGATTCCTTCAGCACAAAACTTGAGAAGAGACTAGGAGGTTCTTATGTGTGAGTGATTGAGTGAGTGAAGGATTAATACCTATGTACTTGGCAACATAATCTAGCCAGGCCCACCCTTTTTATTCAAATAGGCCCGCGAAAGATCAAAATATCATATGACATGACCCGAAGCTCTACAGGCACACGTCATATGACGTGACCCGAAGCCTAATGGGTTAAACAAGCCAATGGCTTCCTTTCCCTTTTCAAAGTGGTGAATTAAAAAAAAAAGAGAAATGTAATGGGCCTAACCATCAATTTTTTTTTATTTGAATTGGGTTTATGAAGAAGTTGGTAGAGCCAGAGTGTAGCAGAGGAGAGTACAGGACTGTGTTTAATGTGAAGTATGTTGACCTGTCACATATTTATGCTCATGTAGAATGTTTAGATTGTAACAGTATAGTTTTCAACATTATATTTTTATTGATGAATGTGTCATCCAACAGATTTTGATAGCAGATGTTCCTCGAAGAACTCTAGCAGCCCCAATGCTGGACTTAACAATAGAGACTGCATACCTGCTCATTAACAGCTGCCCATATTTACAACTTTTGGGAAATCTTATTTCCTGGAATGTAACTCCTGAAGAGGTTAGTGATCATTATTATTCACAATAACTTTTTCACTAGCTGAGGTCTTTTTCAGAAGCTATAAGTAAGAATAGCTGTTGGGAAGCACACAACTATCAACCATATTATAATACTTCATGGTTGTTTATGGGGATGTGAGTATGAAACTTGGACTTGCGGCTTGACTTGGACTCGGATATAATCTGACCTGACGTGGCTCGAGACTTACCTCTCTTGACTTATTACTTGAGACTCATAATATTCTGACTTGTTTCTTGCCTGAAATTAACTGATTTATTTTAAAATTTATTAATACAGGGGGTATCAAGAAAATTTAATGTATTAACTTTTATTCAATGCCATTTCGATTGTGCTTGTTTATCATGGTATGGTATAGTGACCTTAGAAAGTAATTATAAAGGGTAGGATGGAGGTTATGCAAAACAACAATTAGATATATATACACTTTATGATTCGCCCACAACAAATGATGTATTTGAATAATTTAGCAGTGTTGGATTACTTCCTCCAGGGGTTCCTCATTCACACCACTCATGCTTCAGTCATACCACCCTTGCCTCAGTCACACCACCCATGCTTCAGTCACATCACCCATGCCTCAGTCACACCACCCATACTTCAGTCACACCACTCATGCTTCAGTCACACCACTCATGCTTCAGTCACACCACTATGCCTCAGTCGCACCACCCATGCTTCAGTCACACCACTCATGATTCAGTCACACCACCCATGCTTCAGTCACACCACCCATGCTGAGAACTATGAAACTCATGCTGCATCCTTGTGTGCTGAAAAAGGCTTAGGCTGCAGCACACTGGTCACTACATGTCAAACCTTCACCATTGATAAAGTTGAAGAATGCTTTCTCACTTAATTCCACACGAACATATTACAATAGTCTTATAATTTTTTTTAATTCCATTTTTCTGTTATGCAACAGGGATCCAATTGCATTACATAAACCTATCTGATTTTCATTACCGTAGCTACAGGAGTATATTTAAAATATTGATGGTCATGCTTGCTTGTACAATCTTTAGGAGATGATCCATAATTTTCTCTTACGCTGTCCTTGGATTTTTTATTTACACACTGGAAGATGTTATTTTTAATTATTTGAATATTGTTTCTTACAGCTCTGAATATATCCTAGATCATTGCATCAGCCTATACTAGTTATTTTCCTCCACAGGTAGCTGAATTACAGTCTGTGACAAGAACATGCAACCACAATCTTACAGTCATCTACACCCAGTCAAATAAAATGAAAGGCAACTTAGCAGCTTAAACCTGTTCATCAGAATTGTTTACACAAAGCATACAAGATGTGGGTAGACAGTACTCCTTGTTGTATAACGCAGTATTAAATCATTGTACTGTACAGTCTGCGCGGAATGTCAGATCGTGTGCTGAAAAAATATTGATGTTTACGATTATGTTATATAAATAAAGTCAAGTAACATTTACCACTTCAATTAATACTTTGTAGTGTTTCCTCTGCGCTTCAGACAGTCTTTTAGCCTTCGAGGAACACTGTCAGCAAGGTTTTGTAAGAGGTCAGGTGGCAAGTTAGCCCAGGTATCCTTGATGGCTGCCTCTAGCTTCGGGATTGATGATGTGTCAGCGTCGCGCAGATGACGCTTAACAATGGACCACAAATTTTCTATTGGGTTAAGATCTGGGCTACTGCCAGGCCAGTCATTAAAGAAAGGTACCTCACAGTCTTGAGCCACTGTATGACACTTTTAGCAGTGTGGCATGGGGCACCGTCCTGCATGAAAAGGCTTGCCTTAGCTGTATCAAATGATTCAGGTAAGAAATCACTGAGCAGTTCAAGATAGTTGTACTGATTCATCATCTGGTTCTTAGGGAGGATTACTAGTTCACCAACACCATAATACGTAAAGGAAGCCCAAACCATAAGCGAGGCAGGGTGCTTAACAGTCTTTACAGTGTACTGTGGGAGGTGCGCGTCTGAGTGGGGGGGCGGTACACCCTCCCTCCATTACTCCCAGTCACAGAAAACGTAGCCTCATCCGACCATAATACACTCCTCCATGTCTCTAAATCCCACACATTTCTTGCAAAATTTCACTCTATTTTCCTTCTGTCTCTTTGTCAACAGAGGTTTACGGCGGGCACGAAAGCTCTTAAATTCCAGGTCATCGTGCAGGGCTTGTTGAACACAACGTAACGAGACGTGACTCAAAAGACGGAGGTTTCTCTCTTTCACTTCACGTGCTGTGAGTGAGGGATTGGACCGAACTTGTTGAGAAATAACCTTAAGTGTCCGTGGAGACAATAATTTAGGCCTACCAGACTTAGGTAGTGAGCTGGTAACTCGTCCTCTCCAAGGTCACGGAAACGTTTGACAAGATTTTGAACAACTCGTAATGCCACACCAGTCTGAGCCGATATTTCTCTCAGTACATGGTTCGCTTTGTACAATGCAATCACTGCTGCAATATCGTCTCTTGTAGTAACCCTCCTGGACATCTCTGATGGCCACTATGTCGGGTTAATGCACCTTAAACTAGACAAAACATGGCCACATGGCGCGGGAACCCGCACAATAAATCTCACCCTCACAGCTGCCAGAGGCGCACTGACTACAAGCCGTGACCTGTTCTCGGTTGCCAAATTACAGCACTTGCCAACAAACCAAGCGTTTTGACATCTCGCATCCCAGGACAGGCTTCACAACATATGATCTTATTTTTGCGAGAACTTAGTTCGTCGGCCCTATCGCGACTTAACATTCCGCGCAGACTGTACGTTAACAAATACAGATATTGTACTAAAAAGAAAACCAGAAAGATGAAATTCAAAGGAATAAAAACTGAATTTACATACAGTATTTATACTGTACGGTACTGTGATTCTGAGTGTACTTAAGAAATTTTACTCATTCAAAAACTGAGTAAATGATATCTCCGTTAGCCGGAACAATTCGGGCAGAGCACTTCCAGGAGTGAGAGATTTCTGGGTAACGAGATGACTCTCGAACCCTGGAAGAATTCCCCCCATTCCTGGAATTTTCCAGGTGCCGTGAAAATTTTTTCAGAATTTCGCAAAAAATATGCCCCTCACAAAATTTTTCCCAATGCCGGAATTTACGGAAAATTCAGGCTTTGGAAACAGTTTTCTGAGAAAATTTCAATATCGGCTATCAGAGAGTTGTGGTTAAGAGGGATTCTGGCTGAAAGAGGTATTACTGTACTGTAGTCTGAATAGATATTTCCAGAATATCATACCACAACACAAATCTGTAAGCTTTCTAATTACCCTTCTGTACCACAAAAACCTGCTATCCATTTGGCAACTCCCTGTGTATAGAATGTTCCACAGCATAAACAATATACTGTATGTATTAGTAAATAAAAGATTTAATTATATAGTGTATCATAGTAAATGATTCCAGTCAAATTTTTAAGTTGGGTGAAATGAAACTAATGCAAGTCAGGAGGGTCATTGATTTTATTTGCTTTATTGTATCATTTTGGTTATGTTTATCTTGCAAACAGAAGTGAACCTGAAGTGTAGAATATGGTGTGAGTGTCATAGGCCTAATCCTGTATTGGTTATGATTCTGCTAATTTTTATAGTATTTAATGGAAATTAAACCATTGAAGATGAATGAAGTAAGATATATCTTTTTATATGACTCATATTGAGTGCACGATTCTTACTTGTTTCATAAAGAACCAAAGATAATTCTGAGTGAATTTAACCTTTTATTTCAAACATTGGGTTAGATTTTTATGTAGGTAATTATTTGAGTGGATATTCCATTGTGATAATTTTGTTTCTTTTTAACATGAGTAGTTTTAGAGACTAGGATTTGATCATGTAAGTATTTGGCATATTTGAAGCTTTAGTTAATATGTTTAAGGAAATACTGTACTGCACTGTACTTATAATCATTGTGATGAATTATTATACATCTTTAATTTATATACTGTATGTGACTCAGACTGTTTCAAAAGTCTTTTAACTACAGGTATATGCTAATTAACCTGAGACGTTTAAAAGATATGGTTTTAAATTTAGTTGTGTTAATGCACAAGCAAATGTGCACTGTTATACACATTTGATAACTGTGACAAGATATGCACACACGCATGCACAATGAGTTAAAAACTGTGATTATGATTAACCTAAAGCTACTCTTCATGCATTTTTGTGCATGTAATGATCATGCAAGGTCTTGGAAAGAACAGGCAATGACTGCTATACAATGGATCTCTATAAGCTCGATCAGTTTTACAATGTTAAAAATTTACACCATTTTCCCGCTAGTTTTACGATGGTTGCTACCCGAATGCCTTTCTTGCATTATCACTGCTATGAAAAAGTGATATGCAATAACTCACAATATTCCAAGATACAATGATGCAATCTCAGAATGGCATAACATGTGCAACCCACTTGGAATGCGTCACAGGTTCTGCTTGTCCCCAGAGACTGCCAGGCTAAGCAGCTGAACTGTCATGCCGTCCAGAGGATGGTTTGCATGTGGAAGAAGCTTTTCTTTGTACATAATCAAATATATAGTGTACCAGTAAATTTGAGGAATAAATAAAAGAAAAGACAAAATACTGCATTGCCATTTGGGAACCTTGTCACTACTCGTGAGACAGCGAGCCAAGATTCCCAATACCATTCCTCCGTTATATGCGTTAAGTCTTGCACACGTAAGAAATGTTAATTTCATTATATTTTGGACCTTATGAAAATTACTATATACAGTAATGTACTGTATTAAGTATATATATATATATATATATATTTTTCACCTGTATGAATGATTGTGTGTGCATGTAATGGTAAAAAAAAAAAAGAAAGAAAGAAATTACATACTGTACAGTATATCTACCCAATTTGTAAGTTCAGAAATAACAATAATGTAGCTCACAGCTGGGTGGGTGGCTGAAATCCAAACTAACTCCTATGGATGTAGGAAATGTTTTTATAAAATTTTTATCTTATTATAATAATCTTTTTTTGTTCACATTTTGTATGACAGATTGTGTGTGCATGTAACAGTAAAAAAAAAAAAAAAACATGAAGCAAATTCTATATGTCTGCTCCCACCCTGTGGTCCCATGCACGTAAGAAATGTTTATTCCCTTTATGTTTTGACCTTTTAATAATTATGTTTTTATTTATTATTTTTGTATTTTTTGCACATTCTGTATAAAAAATTGTGTGTATGTAACAAAGGTTAAAAAAAAATTAAATTGCCTATGTCTACCTGAAATTTCAAGCTGTGCCGCGGGTGAGTCTTCGTAAGCAAGCTCCCAGCCTAGTAAATGTTTGTGGGCATTGTCCACAGACTGTGTCGAAGTGCTGGCATCAAGCGCAGAACTCTGCGATGAGTTTTGTTGAAGGATTAATATAGTTTTATATAACTATATAATATTTCAAACATTGTTATGGTTGTCAGAAGTAAGCTCCCAGCCAAGTAAAGATTTACAAGCCGTGTCCATATACCGTGTCCAAGTCTTGGCACAGAGCTCTGTGATGAGTTTATGGGAAGGATGAGTATAAGTTTTATCTCACTATATTTCAAGCTGTGCCTTAGGTGAGTCAGGAGCAAGCTCCTCACCGAGTAAAGGTTTGTGGGCCATGTCCTCAGACTGCATCGAAGGTCTGGCACCAAGCACAGAGCCCTGAGATGAGTTTGGTGAGGGATTAGTATACACTGTACAGTAGTTTTATATAACTTTATATAATATTTCTAGCTGTGCCTCGGGTCAGTTGGAAGTGAGCTCCCTTCCAGGTCGAGATTTATAGGCCATGTCTGCAGACTGTGTCCAAGTCCTGAGATAAGTGTTTGTGAGGTCTGTATTATCTTTCTTAAGAATTATTTTATATCATTAGTGATGTACCAGAAGGTTTGGTATCATGAAACGACTTGCAAGAGTGATTCAACTGAGGGAAGGTTTTCGGGCTCGCTACACAGAATATTTCCAAGTTCTTTCACCGAGCGCAAAGCCCCGATCACTTTTGTAATGAGGGGTTTGTCCCCCCCGACCATTGGTTAAGTTAATGCCTGTTCGTTAGGTTATACTTCCAAAACAGAGGGTGGGGTTACTACACTCCTAAGTGGGGGGGGGGGGCTTAGGTTACACGTCATGAACGGTAGTTTGGTTGCAGCTGGAAGACCGCAACTTGCTCCTGTACACATACATGTCATGTAATGGTAAATGAAAAAAATGTTTATAAATTTATTGTTGTGCCTTTATTTTGTATAAATATATTGATTTGGTGTCTATATATAAATTATTTGAGTTATTTAGACATCAATTAAGCATTATAGCAATAGGATATAAATTTTGTTTGGGCTCTTCTGGGTCTCGGGAATGGAACCTTTTTCCCCATGTCATTATACGATCGATCACTTATCAATGGCTTTTTGAAGTCCCTAACCCCATCCTATGACGATCATTGCCTGCACAGTACCTGCAAATCTCCAATAGTAAAAGAAAAAAGTTGTCTACTTATTAAACAACATTTATAATAGGTGATTTTGCTGTATTGTACTTTTTTGTATACAGTACAAATATAGAACAGTTAGTTTTCTTCATAAAAAAAAAATAATTTTTCTATGAACTATTTTAGTTTCTAAAGACTTTATATAAACTAAATTATTTTATTTTTTCCATCTGTACAAATGAATTATGTACTCGATATTACTGTAATAAAGAATCTTATGTTATTTTATTTTATTTTCTATCCTTTAATCCATCAATGACAACTGTATTAACCTTTAATCCCTAGGCTTCGGGTATAGTTTTGTGACGTGTGCCTGTAGAGCTGCGGGTGACGTCACATAACGTTTTGATCTTTTCTGGGCGTATTTGAATAAAAAGGGCAATCCTGGCTAAATTATGTTGCTAAATAGGTATATACAGTATCTTAAACTGACACACTCATGAGAGCCTCTCAGTCTTTTCACAGTAGCTTTTCAGCTTTTGTGATGTAGGCATCATGCCATTGGACTTGACTCACGTCACCATGTGTTTCTAACCCCTCAACCCCCAAGAAAATAAGAAATACGGAGTGCAATGAGCCCACCAGTTGAACCTTGTAGTTATATGTTAATAATATCTCTTTTCCCCTTTGATTTTATATTAATAAACTTGTTCAATGAGTATTTTAGGAGTACTGTATTCATTTCTCCCACAGTAGTTACCTTTATTTCCGTCCAAGTGACCCTTCATGACATTCTTATTGTTATCAGTGATTGCGGAATTCATGATGTTATGTGCCACCTACACACAGCCTGTTACTAGACTAACC